>NC_137929.1:61630410-61777910 GCF_963969265.1 Rhamphochromis sp. 'chilingali' | reverse complement strand
GGAGTAGAAACCCTGAAGACCAACCGCTACATATGTAGCCTGACATTGTCTGTGGAGTCAGCGCGTACAAGTCGTCATTCAAACAAAGGTAAGTCAGCTCGAGTACTACGAGTGAAATGCGTTTGATTTCCCTGCAAACATTCAGATTAGTGCAGCATAAATTCATTCATGAGGGGAAATTACAGTGAGAACATGTGGAGACTGTTAGAGGGATAACATAGTGAGTTCAGTGCATTGATGAGACACTGTCCTGAAGGATTGTTGTTCTTTATGGTTAAAGAAATTGCACTAATTTATTCATATTTATTATAAATAATTCTAATTATACATCTTGCTTCCATGTTTGTATCCTGTGTCACTAAAAATACATTTTATTTTAGTTTTATACATTGATTAATGACCTGCAGAATCTCCTGATCATACTAAGTGATTCATAATTGTCACTTTATGCTTTCTCCATCTCTAAAGTGATGACATCCTTGCATTACATACTTTAGGTTCATTTTCTGCAGGCAGGTTTCTGACAGAGAACAGGCAGATTTAGAATATAACATGCAGCGTTCTATAGATGGACACATAAAGAAATGAAAAATTACATGTATGTGCTAACTTTCTAAACACTTTGTTACATTTATGATAAAGTAGATAAAACACATTTACGTCGGCCTTGGCTCATAGTTCTTGTATTTAAAAGGACTTTGTCTGTGTGTGTTTCACTGCACTCTCAAAGACTGAATGAACCAGCATTGCAGCCATGGGTCACTGTGAGCATCACAGGGAAGGTTGAAGCCGCCCACTGCACCTGTATGGCCCGAGTCGCAGAGACCTGCACCCATGTCGCTGCTCTTCTGTTTAATGTAGAAGCAACAGTGTTGATCTGTGGCACAAGGACTGTTACAGATGAACCTGCATACTGGGTTTTGCTGGGTAATATGACCAAGATACAGCCAGAGGTTGGCCATAAGATAGACTTCTCCTCTTCAGCTGCCCCAAAAAAAGGCTCTTGATCAAAACATAAACAGACCATCTGTAGTGACAGGGAAAAGGAGCAGTCCTCAAAAAAGGAAAATCCCACCTGCTACTTTGGAGGAGTTGTCACTGCTATTGGATACTTTGCTGGAGCACAGTAAAGCTGTGGGTTGTGGGAATGACCCATAATGTTTTATCTAGGGGTCTAGATTTATGCCTGTAGTGCACTGCTGTGTAAATAATTTGCATTTACTGAATATGTACTGACTGAGTCCCACTGTTCAAAAGTTGAATAAAGAAACAAACTAATTTTTGCCTCTTTTTTTTTTATTATTAAAACCACTTTATAGAACATCACATCAGTTACAATGTAGAATCATGTCATTTATAGTTTACAAATGACAAAATGTTTACACAAAATCATGAGTGTTTACATGATATCACCCACTACTAACATTACTTTATTTACTGTATCTTTTGAAAAAATACAGCAATTTTAACAGCACAAGACTAAAGAATATTTAACAGGAGCAGGCTTCATTTTTCCCTGGTTTTATTATCACACTGTTCAACAAACGCAGCAAACCTTCACCATCTTATCCAGGAGGGTCACCTCTTCACCCTCACATGGAAGAAGTAATCTGATGGTGGTTTGTTTGAAGCAGGTCCCTTGTGTAGCGCTGGAACCCAGTCACGATGTTTCACCCATTTCATAGACTGGTTTGCTGCAATAATGCCAAATAATTAGCAACTATTGGGCTTTGGAGCGTGATTCAATAGGGCTTTGGACATCACGCTCCAAAGCCCAATAGGGTGATGTCACGGGGGTGGGCGTGGAAAGGATTTTGGCCCGATCCGCCATTTTGGGGGTCTACCGCAAGTGAAAAGGGAGCGAAGTCACACACAACAGCCATGGTTCGTATTTGCTGTGTGGTCCGCTGCAATGTTCGATCGCACGACCGGCAACAGAATAAGGTTGAAAATGGTTTATCTTTTCATTCTTTCCCAACCTGGAAGCAACATGAGGCAGCTCGTGTATCGATGTTAGCAAAAAACGAAGGCGTCTAGCCTGGATAGCAGCTGTGAGACGAGCTGACGTGCAGTTCTCTTCCATCTCCAAATATCTGTTGGTGCTCCAGACATTTTCATTCCGGTAAGTTCTAAATGTGTTCATATCACTCTTTATAGCCTATTAGTTTTATTTTCTATGCGCCCTGAGGTCATAACAAATCAGAACAAACATCCTACTGAGTGATTTTGCAGAACTACCTTCTATTTATAGAGTTGCTAATTATTTGGCATTATTGCAGCAAACCAGCCTATTAAATGGATGAAACATCATGACTGAGTTCCAGTGCTACACAAGGGACCTGCTTCAAACATACCACCATGCCAATCAGATTACTTCTTCCATGTGAGGGTGAAGAGGTGACCCTTCAGGATAAGATTGTGAAGGTTTGCTGCGTTTTGGTGAACAGTGTGATAATAAAACCAGGGAAGAATGAAACCTGCTCCTGTTAAATATTCTTAAGTCTTGTGCTGTTAAAATTGCTGTATTTTTTTCAAAAGATACAGTAAATAAAGTAACGTTAGTAGTGGGTGATATCATGTAAACACTCATTTTGTGTAAACATTTTGTCATTTGTAAACTATAAATGACATTGATTCTACATTGTAACTGATGTGATGTTCTATAAGGTGGTTTTAATTTAAAAAAAAAAAAAAAAAAAGAGGCAAAAATTAGTTTGTTTCTTTATTCAACTTTTGAACAGTGGGACTCAGTCAGTATATATTCAGTAAATGCAAATTATTTACACGGCAGTGCACTACAGGCATAAATCTAGACCCCTAGATAAAACATTATGGTTCATTCCCACAACCCACAGCTTTACTGTGTTCCAGCAAAGTATCCAATAGCAGTGTCAACTCCTCCACAGTAGCAGGTGGGATTTTTCTGTTTTGAGGACGGCTCCTTTTCCCTGTCACTACAAGATGGTCTGTTTATGTTTTGATCAAGAGCCTTTTTTTGGGCAGCTGAAGAGGAGAAGTCCATCTTATGGCCAACCTCTGGCTGTATCTTGGTCATATTACCCAGCAAAACCCAGTATGCAGGTTCATCTGTAACAGTCCTTGTGCCACAGATCAACACTGTTGCTTCTACATTAAACAGAAGAGCAGCGACATGGCTGCAGGTCTCTGCGACTCCGGCCATACAGGTGCAGTGGGCAGCTTCAACCTTCCCTGTGATGCTCACAGTGACCTATGGCTGCAATGCTGGTTCATTCAGTCTTTGAGAGTGCAGGACCTGAAACACACACAGACAAAGTTCATTTAAAGACAAGAACTATGAGCCAAGGCCGACGTAAATGTGTTTTATCTACTTTATCATAAATGTAACAAAGTGTTTAGAAAGTTAGCACATACATGTAATTTTTCATTTCTTTATGTGTCCATCTATAGAACGCTGCATGTTATTTTCTAAATCTGCCTGTTCTCTGTCAGAAACCTGCCTGCAGAGAATGAACCTAAAGTATGTAATGCAAGGATGTCATCACTTTAGAGATGGAGAAAGCATAAAGTGACAATTATGAATCACTTAATATAATAAGGAGATTCTGCAGGTCATTAATCAATATATAAAACTAAAATAAAATGTATTTTTAGTGACACAGAATACAAACATGGAAGCAAGATGTGTAATTAGAATTATTTATAATAAATATGAATAAATTAGTGCAATTTCTTTAACCATAAAGAACAACAATCCTTCAGGACAGTGTCTCATCAATGCACTGAACTCACTATGTTATCCACCTAACAGCCTCCACATGTTCTCACTGTAATTTCCCCTCATGAATGAATTTATGCTGCACTAATCTGAATGTTTGCAGGGAAATCAAACGCGTTTCACTCGCAGTACTCGAGCTGACTTACCTTTGTTTGAATGACGACTTGTACGCGCTGACTCCACAGACAAGGGGCCTGTTCTTCGTACCTCGCTAAGTAAGTTAGCTGGATTAGATTGTTGACGATTTCGCGTGATCCTGGATCGTTCGGTTCCCCGAAGCCCATCCGGGACTTGCTGTCATAGCAACAGAGCCGTAAGCGTAAACCTGCTCGGGAGCAGGTTTACTTTATGTAAACAGGATTAGATCGCGGCCACGCAGGTATGTCCGCTTCATTTATACGAAAGCAACAGCGATATTCCACCACTGTTTCACCATAAATAAATATTATCAATGTAACTAAAGATAATGCAGCACTTGATCCTTGTATTGATGTCACACAGATACATACAGGTCATTTCCTAAAAAAGGGAAATGAACTATTAACATTCTATTACATGTATGTGATTAGTACAGATGTAATTCATATTTCAGAGTAGTAATTGTAAATTACTTCGTGTAATCAAGATGAGAGACCACGGCTATAAAAGCGAAGGTGGATTTGGGAAGCCTGTCGCAGCCATGTCCTGTCCGTATACGCGACCAACCCATTGCGGAAGGTGCAAGATTGATAAGGAGAGTCCTCAGAATTCAGCGTATATTGCGGGATAGACAGGATCCTTTAGCTCAGCGCAACAGTGTGCTCATTGAGAGATATCGATATTCCCGTGAGGGTATTATTTACTTAACCAACTTGTTGACAGGGGCTGCAGGACCACCACCTGTCTTTTTTTCCTCTGCCCTTTTCTTGGTTGCTGTTATGAACAAACTAACAGAGTATTACAGGCCAGTATTACCTTGCCAAGAGACGAAAAGCAATCTAAGAGATAAATATTACCATTCTGTAGAATACTCCTGTATTCCACTTTTACTTGTTCCCATGTTCTTGTGGGTCCTGTTGTGGCTCTAATGTGAAAGGGGATATAATATAACATATTATAATATAATATAATGCCATATGATATTGGACAATATAGTGTCATATGATAGATCTACCCTACCGCCTACTGGTGTTGGCCAGAGGGGCCGATGGCGCGATATGGCAGCCTGGCTACAACCGTAGCTGCCTCCACCAGTGTGTGAATGTGGGAGTGAATGAATAGTGGTATCGTAAAGCGCTTTGGGTGCCTTGGAAAGCGCTATATAAACCCAATCCATTATTATTATTATTATTATTATTATTAAATTACCTACGAGTTTGATTTGTCAGCAACTTTCTGCCAGCCCTCTCTCCTTGCTTTTGCAGCCTTTGCAGTGTTCTCTTGCGTTTTAATTAACCCTCTGATGCATGAATTATGAAAGCCTTGGTCAAGATTTTTTTCTTAAGTGCTTTTATTCTTCTCAGGACATGAAAAAAAATGTTTAACTCTTTTTTTTCCAAAAATATGTTTTTTTATAAAGTTATAAACTTGTCCACTCCAGTGGACTACATGCGCCTGAGCACTTAGCATGAAATACTGTGAATTTACTGTAAAAATTAATTACCTCGTGTTCTATTGTAAATATACAAACACTTGTTTGCTTGTATCCTTTGAAAAACATCTCAGCAATTTTTTTGGAACTTTCAACTCATAAGGCCCCAATGTTTAGACGTGAATAACAAAACCAATCAACAGTCCTAGCTGTGAATCCTACACCTGAATATGGCAAACTATCTCCAACAAGAGAAACATTTTTGAGTCTACACAGTTCTATAACGATGCAGGACAGTATTACCAAGCCCTTAGTAGCATGCTGGAAGAAAACACAAACTGACATCTTAGTCTCTGCATCTCCAAACAGTTCTATGTTCATCACACCTAGGCTGTGCGAAAGTTTGCAATGCATCCAGGGCACAATGGCACACAGCATTGCATGCAGATGTATTTGGTCTTCCGTGTGCACGCAACATCATGGCACCTGTTTGCATTTTTCACCTCGGTCAGTTGGGGCCAGTGATATCCTGTGGCAAACCTGACCTCACAGGCTACTTTGGTGACTGCTCTCCACTTCACGGGTTGTGGGGTCCCACTGGGTCTTCCTCTTTTGCATTGCTGGAGGGTGAATCTCTTCTCTTGTTACTGACAGTTCTTTCCCATACAAGTTGGTGTTGTATGTTATATTATCAATTAGATCTGCTGGAAACAGATGTCTGAAGAAATCTATGGGATCCTTCCCCTCCACATTCAATTTCCACTCTCCTAGAAAAGGAGGCAAGTCTCCAACCAAGTCATTGTCTTGGACTTTCCAAATATTTTTGCGGGCTTGAGCATGGTCAGGTGCCATGTACCCATCTCCCACAGCTCCCTGATCATACTGACCTTCCTCTTCATCCTGCCCCTCATCGTTCTCACTTTCTGCATCCTGACTGTCTGTGTCTTCATCATCCGTAGTTCCTATGTCTCTGTTCTGCTCTGGCAGCCACTCTCATCATCACTGGACTTATCACTGAACTCCTCATCACTGCACTCATCAATGAAATCATCATCACTGGAGCTGGATGGAATTTCCTGGACTATTCTGTACGCTGCCTTATTCTTTGCTGCATTTGAAGTCTACAAAATATGATAAAATAATTATTATAGTAACTCAAACTACAGCTGATCTGCACAGAAATATATATTTTAAATGAGTAGCTTATAAATGTAACAATTATATGCTTAATAATAACCAAAACAGTCCCAAAAAACAGTGAGACAATTTATGACTTATGTTAAAAAAATATAGTGGGTAATGCATGATGTCCACTACAGTGGACACATGGTTAATTGTAGTTTTCTACATATTAGACATAACAATTTCTTATTCCAAACAGATAATATCCTTCCCTAGATGTTACTGCATATCATCATATTTTTTTTTACCTGTTGGGCTCTTTTAGCATAGAAGGATTGACAGGATATGCCAGCAGTGGTCGGCAGGGGTGACAGTTTGTCTGCCATCTTTGATTCAGAGGAAATTTACTTGCAGTTGCACTAACTGAACACTGAATTGACCTCAATGGAGCATGGCAGCAGAGAGCACTCTAGAGGCTAATATGCAGTTCCACCATAGAAACCAATGCATTAAAGAGATATGTACGTTTTAGTAGCTGTCCACTCCAGTGACCACTATGCATCAGAGGGTTAAACTCTGAAACTCCTGAAATCCCTCACTCATGAGTTCTTGCTCTGCTGCCGGAAAATACCGAGCACGCCCCTTCGACATTTTCGCCGACCAATCAGCGGGTTGCCGATCAATGTTTCTACTATCGATGCGTAGCCCCTTTTACGACACCCAGTGATGTCACATTACTGCGTCCAGCTGTACTAATCGTCAACAGCAGGTGTGTTCGGGGAACCGGATTAGCGAGCTCACGGTTAGCGCGATGGTTTGGTCTTGGATGTGTCATTTGATCTTGGATGTAGTAAGCGACGTACGAAGAACAGGCCCAAGGTCCGAAAATATGTCAGGCTAAGTCAGTAGCGGTTGGTCTTCAGGGTTTCCACTCCACGGGCGTATTTCATACGGGTCCACATTTCCAATGCAGCTTTTTTCTGCAAGTACCGCTGCTTCGCCTCTGGACGCAATCGGTCTCTATACAGTCCGTTCTCTTTTGAGCTGCTTTTAAGCATCTTTCTTGTAGTCGTCGTTCCCACACAGTGTGTTTGTTTTGATTCGTAGACCCCGAAAACGACGCTGCGCTCCCACAATGCTTTGCGGCGTGACGTCAACTCCAAAGCCCTATGAAGTCCTATTCTAAAGGCTGATTGCCCTCCCCCACGCTTGTACCCGTGGCTTCCTGTCCTGAGGGTTGGCTCTTCTCCTGCCCTGCACCCTTTGTTCATATTCAAAGACTATTTTTCTGTATGTATTCTTACCCCATAGCAACCGCCAGATTATAATGTTGCAGACAATCCCAAACTCTACAGTCTGTCTAACTCCAGTGTATACCAAGCAATCTATTATTTCTCAAGGGAGATAAACTCAACATAAACTGAACCCACATTAAAGTTAGCTCGGTGCTTACCTTTAGATGAGCCCACAAACCGACAGAAACTCCGTGATGAAGCTGGAAGTCTTAAGAAACAGATCAGGGAGCAGAGACCCACGTGGTTCACGCTGATCTGAGCTACGATCCAGGAGACAAGGGTGTGCAGATCGATGCAGAAATTAATCCCAACGTTGGTAGTGGTATATGTTCCTGTAAGTTTACTACTTTACTCCCGTTTCATAAAAAAGCAGCTCTCTCTGCTCGACTCCTCTCCTGCACACACACTTTGCTCCGCCTCCTTTTCCGGCTCTGCTGTGATTTGTTGCTGCGCGGTCACGTGACGAAGCAGTCCAACGTAACCACGTGGGGTCCATCCATCTATCCATCCATTCGCTTCCGCTTATCCTTTTTTTTATTTTTTTTATTTTTTATTGACAAAGCACAAAATACAGATATACAAATACAAAATAGCAAACACAATGTCAGGGGGTTCGTAAAAGCAAAATAGACACAGTCTATTATAGAATCACATGATATTGAACAGGGAACATAGGTTTATGGTTTTGACAGCTTTTTGATTTTGAGAATGTTGTATGGTTTTAACATATTGTTTGGTTTCATTTAAAAAGCACCGAAAGGATGGTTTTGCGTTAGAAAATTTCGACTTATGTATATGAAATTTGGCCAATAATATCAATAAGTTAATCAAATAAAATTCGTTTGCCCTGTGCATGGGGTACTTAAAGAAACCAAACAATATTTTCTCGTAACAAAGAGAGAACTCAGAAAGAATAAAAGAAACAACAAAAACACAAAATTCTTGCCAGAAAAGATTCGTGTATAAGCATGACCAAAATAAATGAGAAATATCTTCCTTCACACAACTACAAAATGTACAGTTAACATCAATGTCCTTTTTATAACGTACAAGAAAAGACCTAGTTGGGTAAAAACGATGAATAACTTTAAAATATATTTCCTTTACTTTGTTATTTAATAGAAATTTCGACGGTAAGGTCCAAATCTTCTCCAATTCCAGGTCCTGGTATAAGTTATTCTAGTAGGCGACAACCGTTGGGACACAAGTTCTGTCTTTTTGAAACAGAGTTCGTATTTCACGGTTGTTTTTCCTCCTTACAGAAGGGAAACACACCTGACCGACATAAGTAACAGCAGGATCCAGTGGTAAAGGAGTCAAATCACTAACAACAAGATTTCTAAACAGCATTAAGACCCCAGCAGGGATAGCATCAAACACTATGGCATATTCCTTTGGTGGAACAGGAAGACCATATGTATTCAAAAATTCTAAGAAAGAGAGTAAACCTCCAGCTGGATTTATAAGTTGTGCAACACGATGAATCCCATTATCAAACCAATTACTTAAAAACACAGATTTATGTTTGTATAAAATGTCTCTATTTTTCCAAATATAGTATCTATGTGGAGAAAAATTGTGTTTATAAATCAATGACCAGGAAAGAAGCATTTGTTTATGAAAGTTGGATAGTTTTAAAGGGATTTTATCGATATTGTAATTACAAAGCAAAAGACAGTTAAGACCACCAATTTTTGAGAAAATATAATTGGGAATAAAGTTCCAAATTGAGGTTGGGTTCCTGAAAAATTGTTTAATCCAGTTTATTTTAAACACATTGTTTAATGAGGAGAAGTCAAGAAAGTTTACTCCACCATGTTGGTATGAGTTGGATAAAACTGATCTTTTAATATAATGAATTCTATTCTTCCATATGAAATTATAAATAAGTCTGTCAATATCTGCCAGGGTTTCTTTATTTACATCAAGAGACAAAGCAGCATAAGTTAGACGAGATAAACCCTCTGCTTTCGTGAGTAAAACTCTCCCTTTAATGGATAAATCCCGCTGCAGCCAAGCATTTAGCTTTTTTTGTGTTTTGTCCAAAATTGGAGTGAAATTAAGGGAGCACCTGGTGGATTGATTTTTATTAATGACTATACCAAGGTAAGTGACAGACTCTTTCACTGGGATGCCAGCAATAGATAGACTGGTGCAATTTCTAAGGGCAAGCAGTTCACATTTGCCAATGTTTAGGTGGAGTCCTCAAGCTAAAGAAAAGGCATTAATTGTGTTAATAGCCATCTGCACCTGTGAAGCATCTTTTAAAAAGAGAGTGGTATCATCAGCAAGTTGACTAATGAATATTTCTTCATCCGCAATTGTTATACCTTTCAGAGGACTGCGTTTAATATAATCAGAGAGGAGTTGAGCACAGATGAGAAATAAGTATGGGGAGATGGGGCAGCCTTGCCTGATACCGCGGTTCAAGTTAAACCTAGGTGATGTACCTGCTTGTAGTTTGATGGAGCAATTCACATTTTTGTACATTGTTTTAATTGCATTCTGAAAATAAGGGCCAAAGCCAAATTTGTCCAAAGCCTGAAAAATAAAACCATGTTCAATCGTGTCAAACGCTTTGCAGAAATCTACAAATAAGATAAAGCTATCATCCCTACACAAATCTGCATAATCAATTAGGTCAAAAACAAGTCTGATGTTGTTGGATATGTGTCTGTTAGCCATAAAGCCAGACTGAGTTTCATCAATAATATCATTCAAAACAGCTTTCAGTCTTTTGGCAAAGATCTGAGCTAGGATCTTATAATCATTATTAAGGAGGCAAATTGGCCTCCAATTGTCAATATAAGTGGGATCTTTCTTTGGCTTTGGGATTAGGGTTAACAGACCTTGTGATAAAGTGGGGGGAAGAGACTGATTTGTAAGACTTTCAATGTATACATTAAGAAGAAATGGAGCCAGTTGATCTGCAAAAGTAATGTAAAATTCAGAGGTTAAGCCATCGGTTCCTGGGGATTTATTAAGTTTAAGACGTCGAATAGCAGGTAGCACTTCACTAATAGATATCAGCCTATCACAGAAACTCATCTGATCTTCTTTAACTGTTCGCACATCAGGGATTTGTTCCATAAAGCTCAGAGCAGCACTCTCATCAAACTCTGACTTGTATAAATTTCTATAAAAATTGGAGCAATAGGTGGAGACTTTTCGGGGATCATCAGTTATAATACCGTCAATATTAAGTCTCCGAACAGAACTAAGTTTAGAATGAGATTTCTCTAATTTAAAAAAATAGGATGAGTGTTGTTCACCTTCTTCTAACCATCTTCTCCTTGATCTCACAAAGGCTCCCTCTGCTTTCAGTTTATAAATATCATTTAACTTACTCTGTTGCAAAGCTAAGTCAGTTTTATCTTCTTCAGATAGGTTCTCTGGTGGGATCTGAGTGAGAGCAGATATCCTAGTAATTACATTAATTTCTTCATTTTTCCTCTGTTTTGCTGCAGATGAGCCATACTCTCTTAAATATTTAGCGGCTTCAAATTTAAAGAGTTCCCAGTTTTGACAGTAGAGATGACTGGTTAGGGCTTTATCCCAGAAACGTTTGATTAATGGCAAAATATCTTCAAGCACTTTTTCATGTTTTAAAAGGGAGTTATTAAGTTTCCAGTAGCAGCTCCTACAAGTTTGGGCAGCATTAGTATTGAAAAAGACCTGAAGTGATACCGCTTTGTGATCCGTGAGTGGAGTTGGCATTATATTGGCTATAACATTATCCCTATTTAAGCAATCAGAAATTAACCAGAAGTCAATACGGGATTTAGAAGAGTTGGATTTGTTACTCCATGTAAATAGTCTGGCTTTAGGGTTTTTAAATCTCCAAATGTCTATTAAATGAAACTTTTGCATGAATGTATTTAAACAACAGGACAGAGAGTTATTTGAGCTAGGTGGCCATCTGTCTAGTGAAGGATCTGGAGCAATGTTAAAATCGCCTCCAACTAATAACAGGAGATTCGGGTATTTGGATAACCAGAACAAAAAGCGTGTTTCAAGGGCATCCAGTAAGAAGTCATTATCAGACTTAGAATTAAAACCATACACGTTGGCAAGAAGAAGAAGTGTACCATCAATGTTGACAATCATTAACACATAGTGTCCTTCTGAGTCCATTTCAGAGTGCATAACATTCCCATTAAATTTGTTCTTCAGAGTAGTAACTCCTGCCGATCTTTCTGATCCATGTGAGAACCATAGGTCCTTGCCCCACTGTGTTTTCCAAAAAGCAGTATCCTTAATAACAGAATGTGATTCTTGAAAAAAAAAACAAAGTCAGTATTCTGTTGATTTGCAAACAAAAACAAAGCTTTTCGCTTAACAGTGTCTCTTAAACCCCTGACATTGAGAGAACAAAGTGATATAGACAGTGCGGCTTTAACACAAAATAATGAACAGTTTACTTCCCATAGTTAACATGGAACTGGTATTAACTTTTATCCTGAACCTCAAAATTGTAAACAACCCCTTTGACCTCTTTAACTTTATACCTCAAGGAGGGCATGAAACCTCCATCATCGCAGGTGCAGCTTGATCCTCAGGCGAAGTGAGCGTTGGGTGCACCTCTTTCCCCTCAATGATCACACGGACCCCGGCAAAGTGAGCTCTTTTTCCTTCTTTCCTTGCAGCATCAATAAGAGGCCAAAGCTTCTCTCGAATTGCCCTGTCAGCAGAGGACAGATCTTCAGTGAACCTCATGTAGTTTTCTTTCAGAAAGGAGCAGTTTTTAGCTTTTCTCCAGATCAAGTCACGAGCTGATCTTGTCACAAATCGAATGATAACCAGCCTTGGTTTCTTGTGAGTTTCGCTGTAGCGGCCCAGGCGATGAACTACATCAATGCTGTTTTTGAATCCTGCACTTGTTTCCCCGGCAACAGTGCAGCAGATGTCAAGTACTTTCCTGGTGATGTCTTCTTGCTTTTGCTCAGGGACACCTGAGAGCCTGAGATTCCATCTCCGATGGTATCTTTCAACCTCGTTGACCTTCAGTTCTACTTGAGACATTCTGCTGCTGTTTTTTTCACAAGTAGCTTTAATGGTTTTGGTGACATTCTTCAAAGATTCTACTTCCAAGAACATGAAGTCAATAGACTTCTTCATGGCCTCGATGTTAACAGTATTCTTGCTGATCATAGCCTCCAGATTATCTGAGCGCTCATTAATTAAAGTAGCAATGTTGTTTTGCACATCAGCAAGAGTTATATCACCTTTGTGTTTTTTACCATCTGGTCTGGCTGGAGTATCGGGATCCGAGTCCGGCAGTGGCATCAGTTCAGGACTTTTGCTGCGGGTGTAGTCATGTTCGGCAGTCACGGCATTCTTGGGGCTGGTTTTTGAGCCAGCAACACCTGTGTTTCTCTCCATTTCCTTGGTTGCTCCTTTGGTTAGACTTTTAAACTTCATGGGTGTTTCTTTTTCCTTCCTTTTGCTTCCCTGAGCTGCTGAAAACATCGCTGAGGTAACAGAGCTTTCCTGCTATTAGCTGAGCTATCGCTTTGCAAAGAGGCTTGGGTCGCGAAAAAGTCCTTTGAAGTATGGTTCAGGAAGCCGTTACTTAGAAATGTCGCATACGTGTACTGAATAAACAGTCAGTAGAATAACTCATTTGTGATTCAGAGAAAAAACGACGGCTGAAAGGGAAGTAAAACTGCAAAATCCTGCTTAGCCGCGGAGAAGAGCGTCTACCTCGGTCGCCATCTTGGCTGCTCCCCCTTCCGCTTATCCTTTTCAGGGTCGAGGGGGGTGTCACTACCCGATCCGTATCGGAAACCCGATCGGTACCCCGCATGCGCAAATCTTACGTCACTTCCTCTCTTTGCCAACATTGCGACATTCAATATATTTGATTGATACGGTTAGCGCCCAGTTAGCTCCTAGCATTTCTCAACAGCTCTGCCTCCTTTTCGACTGCCCGGGACATTTAAACAATGGATAATCCGTATGCAAAGAAATTCATGCTTTTCTCCTCAACAGAGAGCGTCCCCCGATTGAACAACAGCGCCGTAAAATAAGAAGAATGGCGCCTAATTACAGAGTTAATAATGCAGACTTTGTAATATCTCACGTGTAGATTCATCAGCCAGATTAAGTGTTTACTGACAATTGACAGTGATGGCGGACATCATCATCACTATTCCAACAATCCTCTCCTCACAGACAAGCATAAACACACTCGACTATCGCTAAATCAGATTTAACACACGTTTGTAATGACGATAATTCAGTTTATAATAGGGTTTATTCGCTCGGTCAGCAGGTGGCGGTATCCTCGTACACTGGGGAGTAAACTGCCATTAAACGAACAGAAGAAGAAGAAAACATCTGCACATGCGCGGTACGGATCGGGTAGACCCGATTTGTACGGTCAGACTTTACACATGCACAGTAAGGATCGGAGAGTCCTGATCCGTAACTTTCTTTTTATTTTTCGTTTTTGTCTACATTGTACTGAAATGCTTCATTATTGCAAACATTTTAAGATATACTTGTTATTCTTAACATCTTAACTCTTACTCTGACCCATAACTATCGTAAAACGCTACGACCGGAAGTAGAAACCTTTCGCGCATGCGGGGTACCGATCGGGTTTCCGGTACGGATTGGGTAGTGACAGGGGGCGCTGGAGCCTATCCCAGCTGTCATAGGGCGAGAGGCAGGGTACACCCTGGACAGGTCGCCAGTCTGTCGCAGGGCCAACAATGTAACATTATAGATCAACTTACTTCAGAATATATAAAGCATATAAACAATTACAGCAATATGATGCAACAAACACAGCAGTGCTACTGATCCAAAATACTCAAAGCTTCATAGAACTGAAACAAACATTTATTTTTAGCTCCATTTTGCTGCTGATACATACTTTAGGTTTCTGAACATTAAACTTGTTGCTGCCTTTCATAGTGTGTAACCTGAAGGCCCTAAGTACTTTCTCCCACACTGAAAACGCTTAAATAATAAAATTATTTTAACATTACCTAATAAGACTGATTCAGGACAGACAATTAGTTATTTTAAACTTTTCTAGCAGTCCTTCACAAACAGGGAACAGTCTGTCTATTCTCTCCATCTGTCAGCTGCTGCTGGCTCTTCCTCCTCCTCTTCCTCACACACTGCTGAGTTTGTCCTGGTGGATCATCAGGGGTGCAAAGCCTCACAGATGATGTGCAGCAGTGGGTCCATCAGTCTGTCCTCACTCTGGACACTTGCAGTTGTCACACATGGAAATCAAATGTGTGATAAGCTGCAGGATTCAAACACAAGTGTAACTTATAAACACATGTTCATACTTTTATTCCACAATCAGAGAGAAAGAAACAGAGAGAGAGTGCAGGACAGACAGACAGGTGACAGTCTCAGGTGTATACACTGCTACAAAACAGCACAAGAGAAGCAGGATTTAGTGTTTGTGTTATTACAAAACAAGAAGAGTTTCCAGATGGTATAGCGGACACATGTGTGACCCTTTACAGCCGATCGGAGCGGGCACGCTCTGTTTTGCGTAACTATTTTTAAATCCCGGTAGCTCTGCAACCACGTAAGCTAGCGCAATAATTTTTTTTGCATATGAAACTGGAGGAGTTGTACTTACATCTTATGCCATCAGCTTGTCCTAGGTCACGGTTTCCTTCCACATATAGCTTTGCAAAAACTGCATAAAAAGCACTTGCAGCAACAAAAACATGATATTCCAGAAACACGCTTCGCCGATCCAATCAGCTGTTTGTAACACTTCCTACGTCCATCAGCGTGAACTATCACATGACCGCATGACCTGCCCGAAACCGGAAGTGACGTCATTTTGCGGAAATGTAGTTTTTTTTTTAACCATCGTGGCATCATGAGCTTATACTTGTGTTTTTAAAAGTTATGTTTGACTTCATGACTTTCTGTGTCGTTTCTGGGATGCTTAGGACTCATATTGCACTGCTGGAAATAGTTTATTTTGATGCATATGCTGTTATTTTGCAAATTTGCACTATAATATTTATTTTCGTTTTTCCTGCAGTATATAAAAATTGGTGTATTTCAAAAATAAAACTATGAAGACACTTAAAATAAATTTCCTGTGGTGGGAAACTAGTTTGTGCAACTTTTTTGTATTTACAGTTTTGAGGGATAAGCCTCTTAAATTTCTCTAACTAGAAATATATGTTAAAAAAACAAAAACGATTTTCAATTTTTTTGTAGTTTATTGCACTTTTTTGCAATTTATGTAATTACTATGCACCTAATGCAGACATATTATTAAAGTTTGGGCTATAATGGTTGTATTGATGTATAGCAACTTGAAATGCTCCCAAAAATGGCTCCACAGCATGTAAAAATATAATATAAGCTCTGGCGGACTTGGTTCTATGGTAGGTCTTAAAGGGTTAAAGCATCTTCTTTCAGCTTAACGAGTGAACTGTCAGCTCGTTCAAACACACGTTAAAGTCCCTTTGGCTCGACACCACCGAACAGAGGCAGCAATATAACACAGCTAACATTAACAGTGTAGTGGATCCTGCTTGTGCCGTGATATTCAGGACTGCAAACCGAGCAGCATCACTGACTTTCATCTTGTTGTGTTTGTGGATATATGACTAACTTTAATTATCAATAAAATTATCACATTCTCTGTAAGATTAAGGTCGACTACTGAACAGCATATATTTTAAAGTAAAGACTTTTAAACCAAGTTAGTACAAACATCACTAATGTCACATAACTTTGTCGACCATTATTTACAGCATTACGGGCGGAGGATAGTCCTCCCCCTGCTGCAGGAGATGTTCACACCTGTGCGTCCAAACTGCAAATGTATGGAAGAAATATAGTATCGTCAGAATTCAAGTATTTTTAGACATTGAATTTATGACACTGAATTTTTATCCTCCAAATTTCCCTGCAAAAATATTCACCTGCAAAAAATTCACCTGCAAAAAATTCACCTGCAAAAATTCACCTGCAAAAGTGATGAACTTTAATGACCCAAGCCAGAGCAATCAGCACCAGATCGAGTCGAGTGGCTCTCAGCCAATTAAATTACGCTGTTTGATCACATGACACCGTTAGCCAGCAATGTGTCTCCTAAAAGAGACCTGTTTAAAGGTGAGTGATTAAGTTTTTCTCCTAAATAGAGATCATTACAGAACGCCTAGTCCTATTTAAAATCCCAGTTATTTTTATTTTATTTTATCATCTACTCGAACTAAGGAAAACGTTTGACTAACTCAATGACAATTTCCACGCCTCCCATGCCTGTCTGCAGAGGCAGTTTTGAATTTAGGAGCGCCAAAATGGCAGCGGCAAACCCTGGCAGCTCTCCGGTGAGTATATTGTTTTTCATCTTCAAGTTTGTCTTTTGAAACCTTAATTTTATTTAAATCCGTTGCTCACGTATAAAGTACACAGACGGGGTCTTTGCTCAACTCGTCTGAGGCGTGTCTCACTAAGCGCTACATGCTAGCATCCTGCTAACTGAGCTACCATTTACATGCTGTGCTTTAGAAAATAGGATACTCGTTAAAAAAATAAATACTCCGCAGATATTGATAGATAGACGAACACTGCAAATAAATAATGCAGATTATGCAGGATGAAATTTTTCGGTCAGCAAGACACTTTCTGCAGTTGCTAACATCATCCAACCAAACTGCTGCTGTTGCTGCTGCGATGAATCAGAATACAAGGTACTTTAGCAAGACTTATGAGTTAATCCTACATTCAACTAAATGGACAGCTGGACAGGTTCATACAAAATATTAGATTAGGCCAATTGTCCTATACATATTTTTTGACCTAGGGGTGGGATTGATTGTGAACTGGAAAGGGAAAATTATTATTATTATTTTTTTTTTCCCCTGTCCCATTTGGTTCTTTAGCCATCAGAATTGTTGTCTGAAGACCAACAAGGATACCCAATGGATTTACTTTGCCAAATGGATCATCATGGCATTGCCGTATTGGTCCATTTGATCGGCCTTTGTTTTTAATTATTTATTTTATTTTATTTTCAGTTGTTACAGATGGGACAGACATGAGTGAGGGATAGGAAAGGGAGAAAGAAAGAGGAAGGAAAAGAAAAACAGAAGGGGAGAGGGACAGTGAGAAAGGGGGAAAAAAAATAAAATAAAATCTCCTGGATCACCTGTTGAGAGAGAAAGAATAGAAAACAAGCAAAAAAAACCAAAGCAACATACTAAACACAACACCATCGCATTAATCTAGCTAAGTGTAAACAGCAGTAAATACTAAATATTCAGTGTTGTTGTGCAGCACGCAGGACAGACAGCGCACAATGTGTGCTTTGAAGTAGCAGCCAAGAAAGGTGTAATTTAAGTCTACGAGCAGTGAACATCCGTGTGCATACCTGTGTGGATCAGCGCGCTTGTATTCAAATGGTTTCCACATGTAATGGTCTGCAAGAGGATGTAGCGAGCCATAGCCCCGTCCCCCAGGGCATGAAGCAGGCATGGAGGAGATCCAGGCCCCAGACATCCAGAGGCCCTGGAACACGAGAGCCCAAGGAGGACCACCCGAGGGGCATCCGTGCCACCCTCATGGGAAGGGCCGAGGATCCCCAGACGAGGCCCGAGGGCCCCCCGCACCCCGGAGGAGGCCTGACCGAGCAACAGGCGCCAGGCCCCGCCAGGTAGCCACCGGGAGTGAGCCGGTACATACCTGAGTGCCCAGCCCCGGACACCAAGAACCACCAATGCACCGACCCCTGAGAGCATCAGTCACCGGCAGGGAGTGTGGTGAGGGGAGATAGGCCTTGGAGGGCCTGGGAGTTCCCAGAGAGGTGGAGTCTAAGACCCGACCTGACATATAGACACAGACAAACAGGCACACACAGAAACAAACATGCGTTCCCACCCTCATGCACACATATATAAACACTCAGCACTCACCCAACGTAAGGACTGACATAAATGGACATGTAAACACAATCACACTCCCCAAACATACTCTACACCCCGGGTCCAGGTACCCTCGCCCCCAGAGGGGGAAACAGAACCCAGACCCAAGAGTTGTTACCCTTCCCCCCGGGGTGGAGGCAAGCAGAGCGTCCCAGGCTCCGCAGCAGCAGGGAGGCCAATCGGATAGCCAACAGCACATCAAGAAGGCTCAGGGCCTTCTTGATGTGCTGTTCTTCTGCATCCCTGGCCGCTGTGTCAGTGGGGATGGTTTTCGCTCTGTATTGTAGCGTCCTGATCCTGATGACATCCAGTTTGTGCTCCAGTGGATGATGAGAGTCAAACCTTAGATACTGATCCGTATGCGTAGGTTTACGGTACACGTCAGCTTTTAGATGTTCCCCATTACTGATGGAAATGATGGTGGTCTTCGATCAGTGGGTTTTGGTTAGTGGTTGTTGATCAATGGTCATGAGAGCTTTGCATAATTATGATCAAGGAACTGACCTCCCAGCCCATTGTTGATTCAGTGGGCTGGTTTCAGTCATTATGCAAATGTACTGTTTATAAGATTTGGGGAAACCTGCAGTCAGCTGAGACTGAAGAAGTCACTTGGATGAGTGACGAAACGTTTCTCCCACGTAAACTCACGTTCTGTTATTCACTGAAAATACAGACATTTAGAACAAACTAAGACCATCTGTGCTAGAGGAAATGTCTGCTGTGACTGCATCACTCTGCTCAGCTTTGTTGTTATTCAGCCTCTGCATGTTTACCTCTGCAGGTGAGTTTTACCTGTCAGGAGATAAATACCATTTCAATGATAGATAAAGACAAAGAAATTGAGTAGGATTATTTCATATTTATTCCGTTTGTCTGTGTGTGTGCAGGCAACATGAGCCTGCACACATTAATTTTGTGATAAGTGATATTATTGAAAATTCTCTGTGTCATAGTTGTAGAATGGAGCAGAACTGACCTGGAAGATGAAGAACTTGTCCTTTTATATCAGCATGGACGACTTGTTCCAGATTACCAGCATCCATCTTTTGAGAACCAGGTGGATCTGAAGGACAGACAGATAGCTGATGGAGACGTGTCTTTGATTCTGAAGAATGTGAGACAAGATGATGCTGGAACATACGAGTGCCGTGTCATCAAGAGAGCTGGAAAACCTATAAAGGTCATCAACATCATCAACCTGAAAGTTGGTTCTCCAAGTGAGTGAGAAGTGTTCAGTGTTTGTGAGATCTTTGGCTCTTTTAGCTCTGCTGCCTTATTGCTCTTTAATGGCTCTTCATTCAGTATCACTGGGAGCCTTCTATTTTAGCCCAGCTGTGAATGATCTGTGTTGGTAAGAAGTGTTTGAATTAGTGTTTTCATGAAAGCCTTATTTTTGTGCATTTACTGCTGCTCAGAAGAACACACATGGGGTTTAAAGCCTGGACAAAGACAATCTGAAATCTGTTTTTCTCTACGATGGAAAAAATGTCTGAAAGTCACTGCCAGTGATGTCAGCCAGCTCCTCATCAAAACGTTTGTTTGTCAGGGGTCATTTGTTTTGGAATAAATGTTGTTCTTTTGATATGACTTGCAGCAGGATGTGGTTTATTCAACACAGTGGATGGTGCAGCACAGATACCTGACTCAAAACAGGACACTCTTCCAGGGCCAATGAATAACACCTCTCCTCCAGCTACAGGTAGATATGAGCAGCGCTTAGGAGTATTTTTTGAATTTGTTTTAACATATTACAATTTTAAAAATTCAGCGCTCAGCTTTGCTGTCTCCAGTATCATTTAAATGCAGCCAGTTTCTTTTCTGATATTTTTATCACTTTTCCCAATACATCTGCACTTAATTCCACATCCTTCTCTCTGTGTCGCTCTGTGTACCTGGCCTGTATCACCACAGTCGCTGTCTTCACAGTCTCTGCCCTCCTTTCTTTCACACAATGTTGTGATCCTAATCTTTGCATGTGATTGGCCAGATGAAAATGAAGACATCAAGTCATCGTGAGCTAAGATTCTAGGTTCATCCAATTGTTACAAGAAGTCACCAGCAGGGACAGTACTTGTTGAGAGTCCGAATGGAAAGAAGGCGTTTCGGACTCTGGAGGTGTGGAAAGTGACTCAACTTATGCACCGACCAGAGAGCATGGGTCAAACGGGTGCTAGGCGGGGTGCAAGGGGTCATTGGTGATGGCCTTCTTTTCCATGAGAAAGGAGTAAGAGACGATGGCCTCCATGGGAGGCAGAAGGCAGCCAATGCTTTTTGGGTGTGGTTAATTGCCCTCTGCGCAGCCTTTGTTCTCAGTTGTAGCCCCTGCATCCCAAATACCAAAGCAGTAGAAGAGCATGCTCTCCACTGAGGCATAGTAGAAGACCAGCTGCAGCATCTGGTCTGGTTTATTCTTTCTCAGGACACGGAGGAACTGCAGCTGCTACTGGGCCTTCTTTTCCAGCACGTTGGTGTTGTGGGCCCAGATGAGATTGGCAGAGATATGGGTGCCCGACTATTGGAGTGTTTGGGGCCAGTTGATGAGGAAATATTTAATCAAGGATCAGGTTGAAGGTGGTCCAGCTTCATGGTAAAAATGTCTGGGATTATGGTGTTAAATGCTGAGCTGTAGTCCACGAAGACCATCTCCATGTAGCGCTTCCTGTGAGTGCTCTAGGTCTGTAACCATGACCAGGATGCTTGCAGGGGCTTGTTTTGTCAGATTGTCCTAGGTCATGGAGGAGTGTCAGTCTGTAGGACTGCTTGATGTATTTACATGGTCCAGTGTCCTCACCCCTCTGGTAGGACACTTAATATTGGTGGAATTTGGAGAGTACAATTTTCACACATGCCTTATTTAAGTCCACAGCAACACGCTGGTTGCTCTCTGCTGTGGTCACACCTTTCCTTACCAGAATCTTTGTTGTGATCCTGGTAGTGTAATATCCAGCTTGGTAACTCCACCTAGGCATTGGGCTTTTCTGGATGGAGCCGAGATTAAGTTACAACCAGTAGATGACACTCCCAGACAAAAAATAAAATATAAAAAATTACAGAACATTTCTGATGAGCTAACAAACATTTTGGTAATCTTGTGCATTGTGTTTCTGTGCGCTGTTTTTAATATCAATGTTAAATCACTTTGTAATAGATTCTTGTCTTTAAAAGTGCTACATTAATAATTTTTACTTACTTATTTCACTCATCTACCTGACAGCTTATACCCCACATCTGTTTCTTACCTGCAGGTCAGCCAGGAGGAACCAAATGGCTGGATCTGTTGGAGGTTTATGTTTGACTGAGTGTTCTAGAAGCTTCTTTTTGTCAGGGCTCTGTGTGCGGGCCGGCGGAGAGGAGGATCCAAACGCAGGACTCAGACACTAACTTGAAACTCAAAAACCTCAACTTTATTGCTGGTATGAAAACAAAACATGACGTGAACACTGAATACGGAGAATAGAAGCACACAGGCACAATCTGATGGTAAACCAAACAAAAGAAACCAAACAAAAAAGGTGCATAAGAGTCAAAAAGTGCAGGAAAACACATCAAAAATGAAACTAGAGCTCACCAAGAGTCCATGAAAAGTTCAGGGGGTCGACCCGGGGGTCGACAACACAAGGACGAACACAGTTCTGGAGGCTGGCCGTGCACACGGCAACGGCAGCGACGCAGGCAAACCCAATTAGGAGGCCAACCACATGGAAGGCAGTGGCGGTGACGAACTCTTTCCAGAGGCAGTCCCCGAAGGCCATGATGCCAACTTAGAGGCCTGGAAAACGGCCGGCAGAGGCGAAGCGGAACAGGTCGAGATGGCTCTGACGGCAGTGTGGCAACCGCCGGACGGATGAAGGCACGGAGGCCGGACCAGGCGTGGATGAAGGCACGGAGGCCGGACCAGGCGTGGATGAAGGCACGGAGGCCGGACCAGGCGTGGATGAAGGCACGGAGGCCGGACCAGGCGTGGATGAAGGCACGGAGGCCGGACCAGGCGTGGATGAAGGCACGGAGGCCGGACCAGGCGTGGATGAAGGCACGGAGGCCGGACCAGGCGTGGATGAAGGCACGGAGGCCGGACCAGGCGTGGATGAAGGCACGGAGGCCGGACCAGGCGTGGATTCAATTCAATTTTATTTATATAGCGCCAAATCACAACAAAAGTCGCCTCAAGGCGCTTCATAGACACAGAGAAAAACCCAACAATCATATGACCCCCTATGAGCAAACACTTTGGCGACAGTGGGAAGGAAAAACTCCCTTTTAACAGGAAGAAACCTCCGGCAGAACCAGGCTCAGGGAGGGGTGGCCATCTGCTGCGACCGGTTGGGGTGAGAGAAGCAAGACAGGATAAAGACATGCAGTGGAAGAGAGACAGAGGTTAATAACAGATATGATTCAATGCAGAGAGGTCTATTAATACATAGTGAGTGAGAAAGGTGACTGGAAAGGAAAAACTCAATGCATCATGGGAAACCCCCCGGCAGCCTACATCTATTGCAGCATAACTAAGGGAGGATTCAGGGTCACCTGGTCCAGCCCTAACTATATGCTTTAGCAAAAAGGAAAGTTTTAAGCCTAATCTTAAAAGTAGAGATAGTGTCTGTCTCCCGAATCCAAACTGGAAGCTGGTTCCACAGAAGAGGGGCCTGAAAACTGAAGGCTCTCCCTCCCATTCTACTTTTAAATACTCTAGGAACAACAAGTAGGCCTGCAGAGCGAGAGCGACGTGCTCTAATAGGGTGATATGGTACTACAAGGTCATTAAGATAAAATGGGGCCTGATTATTTAAGACTTATTTAAGACTGCTGGCTTGCAGCTGGACGGGCTCCTCGGGCCAGATGCAGGACCAGAGGCAATTGGGACCCCTGGCTGAGGGTGAAGATGAGTGGCTGACTGAGCAGATGACAACACTGATGATTCCTCCACTAACTGCGCTACTGACTGGGCTATGGACTGTAACAAGGTTTGGAGAAAGTCTGATTGTGGTAGAGCCTGAGCTATGGGTAGCGGGGGTGAAGACTGAGCTACGGGTGACTGAATTTGAGATGAAAGCGGTGGTGGAGTAGGTGACAGGGCTACGGGTGGCTACTGAGCAGGGGACGCTGGAGACTGAGCTGAGGGGGGGCTGCTGACCAGGGGACGCTGGAGACTGAGCTGAGGGGGGGCTGCTGACCAGGGGACGCTGGAGACTGAGCTGAGGGGGGGCTGCTGACCAGGGGACACTGGAGACTGAGCTGAGGGTAGCTGCTGACCAGCTAACTGAGCTGAAGGTGTGGAAATGAAAACTGCACCAGCCCGTACTACAGGAGAGAATGGAAGTGTGGTTGGGTGATGACGGCGAGGGTTGCATTTCTTCTTCAAGGACGGATCAAACGATTTGGCGATAAACCTTGGCAAAAAATGCTGCTGTCGTTGAGAGTACCAAGTGGCGAGGGCCTCCAGGAGAACTACTGAATCCTCTTTCCCTGGGCCACCCATGCCAAACGGTTCAAAACTTAGCCTCACTCTTAAAGCTGTTATTATTTGTTTAAGTCCATTTATATTTAGAAAACTGACAGTGGAGGCAGTGGACGACAAAAAATTATCAAAAAATACTACCTCCAGCTGCCTCTTTTAAGGGCTCGCGGCGTGGACTACCCTCCAACAGTAATCCCAAAGGAGCGTGAGATTCTCTCCCTCAGAGGCGAAGCGTGAGTCCGCTGGATCCATTACTGGTCGCGTCGTTCTGTCAGGGCTCTGTGTGCAGGCAGGCGGAGAGGAGGATCCAAACGCAGGACTCAGACACCAACTTGAAACTCAAAAACCTCAGCTTTATTGTTGGTACGAAAATAAAACATGACGTGAACACTGAATACGGAGAACAGAAACACACAGGCACAATTTGATGGTACGACACGACACCGAGCATGGGAAAACACAGGGCTTATATACACAGGGTAGTAATGAGGGAATGGGCAACAGGAGGGAGACACAGTTGGGAGAGATCAGGGCTAACGAGACAGGGGGAACAAAGCTGCACACGCTAACCTAAGACAAAGACTTTCACAATAAAACAGGAAACATGAAACACTACTAAAAGACACGGACAGAAAATAATATATGAAACCACAATTCCTAAAACATGGATAAACAGAAACATGAAACTCTAATAAACATCATCATCACAACAAGAGAATGAGAAAACAATCCAAAACACCAAGATAACTGAAACACAAAGTACCAGAGAAACATAATGAATAATCCATGATGCAAAAGTAAACCAAAACATAATAAACTCAATTGCTGGGTCCAATGGACCCAGAACCGTGACACTTTTGTTCTTATTGTTGTTAATACAATTATTACAGTTGTTGTTTGTGTTATTTCACTTATTTTTTGTATAAATAAAATTAAATGAGGGTTTATACCAATCCTGAAAGATGCTGATCAGCTATTAGTCCTCAGATGACTTTAGATGTCAGTCATTCAGATTTCAGGTCTCACTCCCTGACATGACAACACAAACAGTGTATGTGATGATCTGAGTGTAGATGATGTTCTGTGGCTCATAGAGAATCATTAATGTGCCTGATAATTCAGGATCCATTAATCAACTATAACTGAATGACATTTGGCATGGTTTAGGGTTCATAAAGGTTGTATAGGAAAGTATATGAAATGCTTCAAAACAGACTTGTTGTTTTCATCTTGGTCTAAAATATGAACTCTGTGTGACTCTTTCCCTCTCAAGCAAACGAAGTATGTGTAACAATCCTCTTTAAGTGAGGGGTTTTTTTTAGGTAACAAGTTTTCATAATCGTTTAAGTCAGTCCAGTTTACCAAAGGTAGAGTGTTTAAAGTGTTATATGAAAGTAAAGAACCATGTAGTTTTACACTGACATGTTTCTCTCCCTGATCTCTCGATAGCCTCTTATCTAACTTTTTTTGCAGAAAAGCTAAATAATATAACTTATGTAAGGTTCTACATCATGTGCAATGCCTTTCTTTTTTTTGTCTGTTTTTCTGATGTACCATGAAATGAAAGCTTTTATTTATTTTAAGGAGAAACTGAGGTGTAGCAGAAAGTTTTGTGAGCTTCTCCTGGTAATAACCTGGTAATATTAATAATAAGAAAAAGAAATTTTAGTGTCTCAAAGTACCAAACAAAATTTAAATTGATGGCTGATTTTTTTG
This sequence comes from Rhamphochromis sp. 'chilingali', assembly GCF_963969265.1. NCBI lineage: Eukaryota > Metazoa > Chordata > Actinopteri > Cichliformes > Cichlidae > Rhamphochromis > Rhamphochromis sp. 'chilingali'. Next base: position 61,752,073 of record NC_137929.1, on the reverse strand, counting down.
GGGGGGGTCTTTTTTTCTCTAGTTGTCTTAATTTTTTAATAACACACTGAACAGCTTGTTTGGATATGTTTTTGACTAGTAGCTCATTGGTAATCAACTTCTTGGTGAACAAAAAATATTTTATCTGTCTGTGTTTTCTTTGACACTTTTTGTAGGTTCAGCTAAAGCAATGGGAACGTGTTTATGGCAACAGATTGCTAATAAGAAGCTGCCTAAAGATCCATCCACGTTCCTCGTTTTATCCAATACAGGGCCACAGGGGTTTCTGTGAAGACTAGAATGATGGCTCTATTTTCAGCACCAACTCTTGTCAATTGACTTCAGGGATGATGATTCCTACTCAGATTAATGAAATAGTAAAAAAAAAAAAAAAAACCATTATGTTACAGGAAACCTATTTCTCAGCAATTATGTTACCAATTAGTTTTTCCCGTTCTTCTGGTGGAAATATGAAGAACAGGAGAAAAACAAGCAGCAGGTTCAGTGTGAGGAAAATTTCTGAATCAAACATCATGCATCTGTCCCTGACATGACCTGGTGACAAGACAAAAAGTTTCTTCTTCCTGTGCTGAGAAACCCTGATGAATGAAATCAGCAGCTAAACATTTCCTTTCTTTTGTTTTGATTAATATCTTTAAATATTTCTTTTTGAATTAACGGAAAATAAAACCCGACATGATGTAGCTTCTAGCTTTAACAGTTTTTAGAATAAATCTCTTCTTCTGATAAATAAATAAATCTCAGTCTTCTGGTGCAGGGGGTTGGGAAGCTCATCTGTAACTGAAAGGTTGCCGGTTCGATCCCCCTACTCTCTGTCCTGGTTGTTGTGTCCTTGGGCAAGACACTTCACCTACTGCCTACTGGTGATGGGGCGATATGGCAGCCTCGCTTCTGCCAGTCTGTCCCAGGGCAGCTGTGGTTACAACTGTAGCTGCCTCCACCATTGTGTGAGAGTGAATGAATAGTGGAATTGTAAAGCACTTTGGGTGCCTAGAAAAGCGCTATATAAATGCAATCCATTATTATTATCATCATCTCAGCTCTTCTGTCGTCATGTTTTTAGGGAGGAGGGCTTGAGCACCTGCCTCTTTCCTGATGGGTGCCCCAAGCTCCCTTTTTTGGATGCAATTTCTTTTTAAAGGTTTGGAACAAAAACATTTAACTATTAATCACAAATATGCTAAATAAAAGGACCTGGCTTGCATCAGTCACATGACTACATTGATCAAAGCTCATCCTTTGATGGCAGAGCGCGCTGGTTACGAGCCGGAAACAAGCTCGCATCCTAGTTTTTTTAAATTGAGGATTCAGAATTATTGTCTGAAGGCCAAGAAGGATGCCCATTAGATTTATTTTACCAAGTGGAATATTATGGCTTTGCCATATTGGTCCACGTGATTGACCTTTGTTATTATTATTTATTTATTTATTTTAAGTTTTGGATCATGTTTTTAAGTTAGAAGTTTTGCCGCTGGCCTTTCCAAAACACTTTGTTTGTAGTCTCACAGAACACACTAAACCTTTCGCAACACTTAAGACCTTCGCCATCATCCATGATCCTCTTGGAGTGTCTGCAATCAAGATATTATCTCCAGGTATAAGACATCCTTTAGTCCTCATCCATTTTTGTCTTTCTTGCATCAGAAGTAGGTACTCAGAAAGCCATCTCTAACAGAACAACTCTGACAGGTACTGTACCAGTTTCCTTTTCCTGACACGAAGATCACTTGGATCAAATACTAATCATAAGGGCAACGACACAAAGGCAGAGGCGCATTAAAGTTCCATTTGATGCCATCCTGAACAAAAGCATTTAGAATTTTGGCATGGTTCAGCTCAGTCAACCTCTCTTTCAACTCTTGAATTGCACTAACAAAATTTTTTAGTATTATCAGATCTGATGGTCAAAACTGGGCCTCATCCACAGATAAACCTCGGAACAGCATTTACTCAGGATTCTGTATTAAGGGTATAAATGCAATTTCCAGATATACTGCTTGACTGGTCAAACAAGTAAAAAACTCCATACCTTCTAAGGAGACCTCGTCCTCTTTTAACACTTATAGTCCACTCCAACATTTGAGAATGGAGCCATGGCTATCAATACACTCTTTCTGCAGATCTTTTGTTCAACAAACTTTCCTCTGTTGCATCTACACATGGTACAACAAGAGATGATTTTGCTGGCAGCCGAATTTACATTCACTATCCAGTATTTTTGTATTAGTTTTGACAGCATGTGCACTCCACCTGCATGTCCCAACTTTTGATGGATATAGCCCAAAATTAATATTGACACACGCATATCTCTGGCAAAATTGCAGAATGTTTTGCTTCCACAGGCATGGCTGCTTTATTCAGGCTGCAGCCAATCATGTGTAAACTGCAGTCTCATCAGTTTTAGGCACACGCTGAACAAGATGCTACCTTTCTTTATGCAAATACACTAGTTTTGAACTGCAACTGTTTATGCTGGATCTGTCCTCTCCTGTACTCTGTGCTCTAGTTTATAGGCCTCCTTACCTTAACAACGACTTCATCAAGGAATTCTCTGATTTTCTATCTGTGCCATTGCCAACCACTGATAGGCTTCTAATCCTTGGCAACTTCAATATCCGTATGTGTTGCCCCTCTAAACCTTTGGTTAGGGAATTTGTACAAATCTTGGACTCATTTAACCTGACCCAGTCTGTCAACGGCCCTTCACACACGCAGGACCACACTCTTGACCTCATCTTGTCATCTGGGTTCTCAGTGATCTGCGTTGCAGTGATTGATGTGTGTCCATCTGATCATAATTTCTTTCTATTTAATATTTCCACCCCTCACTCACCCTCCAAACAAACCCAGGCCACCTCTCTTATATGCCCTATAACACCTGAAACTGCTCCCCAATTCTCAGCTGCCTTCACTGCATTTCCTTTAGCCACCTTTGATGAAAGTTCTCCTCATTGCAATAATCCTGATGAGCTTCTTGCATGTTTCAATTGTGCTTGTACCAACATAATGGACTCAATTGCTCCTTTTGTAAATGGCATTATCTCAAATGGAACTGTTCCTGACTTGTTTTAATAAGCTGTTGTTCAGCCACTTCTAAAAAACCTGGTTTGGATCCATCAGTTCTTGGCAATTTTAGACCCATTTCTAAGCTGCCATTCTTGTCTAAGGTTCTTGAGAAAATTGTCCTCCACCAATTATCCTCATTCTTAGACATGCATAATACTCTGGATAAATATCAGTCTGGTTTCAGAGCCTTCCACAGCACAGAGTCTGCTCTACTGAAGGTGTCCAATGATGTGCTTTTAGCTGCTGACTCTGGAAAAAGTACAGTTTTAATTCTTTTAGACTTGAGCGCAGCATTTGAGATTGTCGACCACACAATCCTATTAAATCGTCTAAAGACGTGTCGGCATTCAAGGATCTGCTCTAAAATGGTTTGCCTCTCACCTGGAGAGCAGAACATACTCTGGGATGCTGGGTAACAAATACTCTTCCCCAGCTACACTCACTTGTGGAACACCTCAGGGCTCTGTTCTGGGCCCTGTCTTATTCTCCTTATACATGCTCCCATTAGGCTCCATTTTTCACAAACACCAGATCTCCTACCACTCTTATGCACTTGATACACAGTTCTACCTTTCTCTAAAACCAGGTGCTGATAGTACACTGCAGAAATTCTCAGTTTGAGAAAGATCAGAGACATCCAGCAATGTATGTCGCCAAGACACTCCAAATCATGAAAAAATGACATTATAATCTTCGGTAAGCAGGACTCTATTAGTCTCATTAGAAACAGTTTGGACCCACTATCAGCTAATGTACATCCCATGCAAAAAATCTTGGTTTCATTTTTGATTCCACTCTCAAGCTGGACAAGCAAATAAATTCAGTTTTTCCCAACTAAGGAGCATTTCTAAACTCAAAAATATCCTGTCATCTAAAGACCTGGAAACTGTTATCCATGCTTTCATGCTTTCATATCATAACGTCTTGACTATTGTAACTCTTTCTATTTAGGCATCTCTCACTCAAGTCTGACCTGCCTGCAACTTGTTCAAAATGCAGCCGCAAGCCTCCTGACAGGTACCAGAAAGAGAGAGAGTATTACTCCGATACTGGCATCTCTACATTGGCTGCCAATTAAATATAGAATTGATTTTAAGGTTTTACTATTTGTTTTTAAAGCTCTACATGGTTTGGCTCCAGGTTACATTTCAGATCTTCTTAGCCTGCACTTACCCACTCGCAGTGGCGTGTCCAGCGGGGTGGCCACTGGCAAAAATGATCTTTTTCACATAGCCACGGTGTTCACAGTCGCACTGACTACACCCACAGCAACGTAGAGTTAAATACTGTTTACACAGTTCCTACAGTTATTGTGCTTTATTTTGCATTTTGTAAAGCATTTTGGCCATACGGCCCGTTTAATACTGCTGCACTTTTTTCCGAATTTGTCCAAATCAATTTCTTAGTTTTCAATGTTGTTACTTATATACAGAGTAATCAGATTACAGTAACGCGTTACGCGTTACTGTAATCTGATTACTTTTTTCGAGTAACGAGTAAAGTAAGGGATTACTATTGCAAAAACGGTAATTAGATTACCGTTACTTTCCCGTAGGAACGCTGCGTTACTGCGTTACTAAAACCGTGATTTTTTTTGCGAGAATGTCTCATGACAGTGGCGTAAGCACGTGCGACGTTTGTGACAACAGCTGTGTGCAGATCAACAATGGATAATATATCGAGTACTGGAAAGAGTATGAGCGTGCAGCGTTTAAAGCGTGGAAGTACTGACCTTACTTTGAGTTTGATTCCATAAAAAGTGACAAAAACATTAGTGTCCGTTGTGCGTGGGAAGAAAACTTCTTTTCACAGCGAAAAAACCCCCCTAAACTTCCAAGCAAGCACCGAGTGAGCAACGATGTAATGGGAAATTCACAGAGCTGCCATATCCTTCCACTGACCGCTGCAGCACACCTGCACTAGGGTAAACCTCCGCCTACCCTGCTCCTGCTTTACAGGTGAAAATAGAGCAACAGGACCGCTGAGTCTTTGACTTTATTTATTTTCTGCTGTGTTTTACTTGCATCTATTTGAAAGACTGAGTGTAAACACACAAAAAAAAATAAATTTATGTGCTGGAATGTGCAGAAAATAGGTTTAAATATTAAACAAATTTCTTCCAGTGAGTGAATGTTGCATATAATTACATTTTTGCTTGATGCATAAAGTTAAAAGATTAAAACTAATAAAACAAGTTTTAAAAAGAGACTTTTCCATTTGATTACATTTTGTATGATGGATTATGTAGAAAAAGTAGAGTTGGGCTGAGAGATCTATCGCTTTATCACCTATTCAGGTTGTAAATCGTGTTTTTAAAAAGTAACTAAGTAACTAAGTAACTAAGTAATTAATTACTTTTGAAAATAAGCAATCAGTAAAGTAACGGGATTACTTTTTGGGGGAAGTAATCAGTAATTAGTTACTGATTACTTTTTTCATGTAACTTGACCAACACTGGTAGTTACAGAGTAGCTTAAAAACACATTTACCTTCCCGAAAAAGTGCAGCGGGGCCTCGGTTCCTTCTGTCGTGTAATCCAGTTCACTGAAGAACACCTCAGTAGTGCTGTGCGAATCATGAACGAATCGTTCAATACTCGAGAATCACTTTACTGACTCGTGAATCATGATTCACAAGCCCAGCTGACTCACTGACTCATCCCTGTTGCTGTTAGCAAACGAATTTCATTAGTAGAAATATATCTAGCTTATAATTAAAATTGTGGGGGGAAAACAACCTCCAGTATCTTAACAAAAATATTTCTGCTCTGAACTGGAAGAAAAAACCCTGAGTAGAAGCTCACATCAAGACTGTCATGGTCCGTGGTCCTGTGTGTGTGTGGAATGTGGTGGAATCACACATTCCACACACACACAGGACCACAGCACCAGGCTTGGCCATCACCGGCACACCTGCTCTCCATCGGAGTGATTACCTGAAGAGCTACTTAACCCGGCGCTGAAAGCAAAGTTATGCATGTCACGGCCCAGCGGCACGAGGGAACAGGGATGGACACAGGTGCAGAAACCAACCCGGAAGCGAGGTGACAGAGAACAAATGATTTATTTCCGCCCACAGGTAAACAAAGGTAAAAAACAAAGCGACGCCACCACACTAGTGGCGCGTAGGATTCGTCGGTGAATAATGAGGGTGACCTAGACACCTCTAGGAGACGGCTGAACAGCGGGGGCAGCGGGGAGGTAGAAACAGGACTAGATAGGGACTGGGGGCATTGGTTTCAGATGGAGGGGACAGGTGGAGCGGAAAGCCCGGAAGCGGTCGAGGCGTGGGGAGGCAGGCAGGTGAGCGGTGGGCCGGCAGGCCACGTTGTGTAAGCAGCAGGCGGCCCAGGTCCAGGAGGACGGGAGCGAGGGGAACGAGATCTCCACTCCGGGTGCTATCTATGGGGATAGCAGATACTCGGGCGATGAATGGTTGAGAGCGCAGGTCTGATATACTGCTGGCACGATTGCTCACAGGTGGTCAGCCAGGGAGGGGCAACCGGACTCCGCCTATAGGAGGAGGAGCCGCTGTCTGAGACCTGCAGGTGCCCAACCAGACCATGACAATGCAGCATTTTAGCCACACTATTGCCCTATCAAATCAGTGAGCTGGAATTTTTTTTCTTCTAAACATGAACTACTGTTACAGCAACAGACATTAATACTACTGGTGCCCCACACAACAACTCAATGTCCACTATGTGAAGGAGCAAAACACATGCATTCTCCTCTCATTAACTGAGATAAACTGCTGGCATATTTGTTTCACATCTATACTGTCCAGTCTCTCCTGGGGTCCGTTCTTCGTACCTCGCTTACTACATCCAAGATCAAATGACACATCCAAGATCAAATCATCGCGCTAACTTTGAGCTCGCTATTCCGGTTCTCCGAACACACCTGTTGTTGACGATTAGTATAGCTGGATGAAGTAATGTGAGATCACTGGGTGGCTTAACAGGGGCTACGCATCGATAGTAGAAACATTGATCGGCAACCCTTTGATTGGTCGGCGAAAATGTCGAAGGAGCGCGCTCAGTATTTTTGCTATATCAATAAAAGGATCAAGTACTGCATTATCTTTAGTTACATTGATAATATTTATTTATGGAAAAACAGTGGTAAAATATCGCTGTTGCTTTCGTATACATGAAGCGGACATACCTGAGTGGCCGCGATCTAATCTTGTTTACATAAAGTAAGCCTGCTCCCGAGCAGGTTTACGCTTACGGATCTGTTGCTATGACAGCAAGTCCCGGATGAGCTTCGGAGAACCGAACGATCCAAGATCACGCGAAATCGTCAACAATCAAATCCAGCTAACTTACTTAGTGAGGTATGAAGAACGGACCCCTGGTGGACATGGCAACATGTTATTCATGGTTACATATAATTTTAGACTGATGTGGGCTAAAGCCTAGAACATACTTGCCAACCTTGAGACCTTAGAATTAGGGAGACATTTAAATGTCACCATTATTATTGTCCAATTTCAGAGGCTGCGTCCACCTGAAGACCAGGTGTTGTGCCAAAAAGTGAGTGTCTGCCAAAAACTGATTGCTTGTATTTAAACTGCTATAAATAACTTGTTGGTCTATAATATGTGAAAAATATGTCAAATTTATCCCTTATGAATTTTACCAAGTCATCTTGAGCAACAAACAACATTCGTGTAACAAGGTAGACACCGCAATCAGTTTTTGGCAGTGACTTTTAAATGGTAAATGGACTGATTCATATATAGTGCTTTTCTACTCTCCCGGAGTACTCAAAGCACTCTATACAATAATGCCTCATTCACCCATTCATACAAGCACTTCTAAAGTCAAGTGCAAACTAAACTACATTCACACTCCGATGAACGCATCGGAGGGCAACTTGAGATTAGTATCTTGCCCAAGGATATTTGGCATGTAGACTGGGGAAGCCAAAGATCGAACCACCAACCTTCCCATCAGTAGCTGATCTGCTCTACCACCTGAGCCACAGCCACAGCCACCACACTTTTATGTATCCTGCATTTATACAGTTAAAAAAAATATTGTTTACTTAACTCTTAAGAGAGACACTTTTAATCAGGCCCAGGATCCTCCAGCAGCCACCAGGCCCAGGATCCTCCAGCAGCCACCAGGCCCAGGATCCTGCAGCAGCCACCAGGCCCAGGCTCTTCCAGCAGCCACCAGGCCCAGGCTCTTCCAGCAGCCACCAGGCCCAGGATCCTCCAGCAGCCACTAGGCCCAGGATCCTCTAGCAAGGCACCAACAAGTAAATCAACAGTGACTTCAACGGGCCATCACAAGGAAATACCAATCTCATCATTTTCAAAATGCCACCTAAAAAAGCAAACCCAGGAGTTGAAGGCAATTAACCAGTGAGGTTAATTGCCAGGACAGGCCGGGTTTCAGCAACCCTCAAGGGTGCTTCGCAACCAGTGGGCCTTAACGCCGTTAAGATGCCGCCTAGGAGGAGCAACGTTAATGAGGAGGAACTGGAGGACATAAAGAAATCCCTAAACTTTATGTCTGAAGAAATAACAACAATTTCCAAACAACAAAAACTGATACTCAATTTAATGGATGATATTAAAGAACTAAGAAGGCAGGGCGAGGAAAAGGACAAGAAGATTGCTATGCTGGAAGGACGGGTGTCAGATCTGGAACAATATTCAAGAGTAAATGATGTGATAGTGACAGGACTGGAAACCAAGCATCAGACATACGCATGGGTAGCAGCATCAGAGAGAGGGGAGCCACCCGAGCAAGAGCTACGCTCTTTGGAAGAGCAGGTAATGGCCTTCTTTAAAAGCAAAGGTATAGAAATGGACAGTAAAAATATTGAGGGATGCCATCCGCTTCCGAGAAAAAATCAAATACCTGCCATTATCATTCGTTTTGTTAATAGAAAACAGAAAAAAGAACTGCTCAAGCAAGGAAGAAAGCTAAAAGGTACAAATGTTTATTTAAATGAACACCTAATCAAGAAAAATGCAGACATTGCAAGACAAGCAAGAATATTAAAAAAACAGAAGAAAATACAGTCAACTTGGACGTCAGACTGTAAAATATTCATTAAGTTAAATGGAACACCAGAGCAGGCTAAGGTTCTAGTCATCAAAGAGATGACTGAACTAGAAAAATAAAACTGATAAATGCAAAGCAGTGCTAAATATGATGGGACCGTCCAAGTGCACAACCAACGCAGATGTCTGACAATTTTCAACTAACAGCTCATATAGATATTGAAAATAAGACATTGATGTATGACAGCAACATAGATCCTGATTGTAATTTCTTTAACAATAAGACAAATGAATGCAATTATTATACAAATGAGCAACTTAAAAAGGAATTCAAGGTAGAACAGGGTATAACAATGGTTCACTTTAATAGTCGACGCTTATATGCAAACTTTCAATCCATCAAAGACTACATAACACAGTTTGAACAGCCATTCAATGTGATAGCCATATCGGAGACCTGGATAACTCCTGGAAAAGAAGAAGACTTTAAAATAAATGGATATGAATTCCTTCATGTAAACAGGATCAACAAGAAAGGAGGTGGGGTGGCACTTTACATTGATAAAAACCTAAAGTACAAAAGAATGGGAAGAATGACAACTGTTATTGATGGAGTGATGGAATGTTTATCAGTGGAAATAAGTATAGAAAAAAGGAAAAACCTAATTGTCAGTTGTATATATAGAACACCAGGATCTAAGATTGAGATATTTAAGGATAATATGGAGGACTTATTTACAAATATAAATCAGAAAAGAATGTTCATTTGTGGGGACTTTAATATTGACTTATTGAATCCAAATCATAATAAGAGTACAGAAGAATTTATTGATTCCATGTACAGCATCGGTTTATTTCCACTGATAACAAGACCGACCAGAATAACATCTCATTGTGCAACTCTATTAGATAATATATTTACAAATATAATAGAAGGAAAGATAAAAAGTGGGCTGTTAATCAATGATATAAGTGACCATTTACCAGTCTTTGCATCTTATAAATGCCATTATAAAGTGAACAACGATGGACATAAGATTATTTACAAAAGAATAAGAACAGAGAAGACCTTAAATTGTCTTAGAAATGAACTTTTAAAGCAAGATTGGAATATTGTGTATGAACAAACAGAAGTTAATAAAGCTTACGAAGGATTTTTAAGAACATTTAACACATTACTTGATAAAAACTGCCCAGTAATTGAAATCAATAGGAAACACAATTATGCAGGAAGACCATTGATGACAAAAGGACTACAAAATGCCAGCAAAAAAAAGAATACCCTATATCGAGAATTCATAAAAAAGAGAACAATAGAAACTGAAATGAAGTATAAAACTTACAAAAATAAATTAACTAATATAATGAGATCCTGTAAAAGAGAGTATTACATTAAAAGGTTAGAACACAATAAAGATAACACAAGAGATATATGGAATGTATTAAACAGAATAATCAAAAATGAATCAAGGAATAATGATTACCCTGGGTACTTTATAGAAGGGACAAGAAGTATTAATAACATGGAAGAGATAGTAAATGGCTTTAATGAATTCTTCGTAAACATAGGGCCAAAACTGGCAGAAGAAATAAAGGTTGATGGAATAGAAAGGGACACTGGTGAAAATATTGAAAGGAATAGTAGCTCAATGTTTTTAAGAGCAGTGGAAGAGAAAGAGATTTATGACATAGTTAGAGGACTTAAGAACAAAACCAGTACAGACTGGAATGATATTGATATGGTAACGGTAAAGACAGTTATTGATGGTATCGTAAAACCATTAAAATATATATTCAACTTGTCGTTTCAAAAAGGAGTTTTTCCACAAAAAATGAAAGTTGCTAAAGTTATTCCCATTTACAAAACCGGTGAAAGACATCATTTTACAAACTATAGACCAGTGTCAATACTCTCCCAGTTCTCTAAGATACTGGAAAAACTCTTCATAAAAAGACTTGACAGTTTTGTGGAAAAATATGAATTAATGACAGATAGTCAGTATGGGTTCAGAAACAACAGATCAACAGCTTTGGCACTGATAGATTTAATGGAAAAGATAACGGAATGTATGGATAATAAGAGGTATGCGCTCGGAGTTTTCTTAGATCTAAAGAAGGCGTTTGATACTGTTAATCATGAAATTCTATTAAAAAAACTGGAAAAGTACGGGTTTAGGGGAGTGGTTTTGGAATGGTTAAAAAGCTATGTAGGGAATAGGCAACAATATGTACAAATAAATGAATATAAATCTAATTTGATGGATATAGCTTGTGGAGTACCTCAAGGTTCAGTACTGGGTCCAAAAATGTTTATTATGTACTTAAATTATATCTGCAGAGTATCGGAGATTTTAAAGTTTGTAATATTTGCAGATGACACAAATATACTGTGTTCAGGTGTGGAGTTGCCACAGGTTTTGGAAATGATCACACAGGAATTAACAATATTAAAGAAGTGGTTTGATATAAATAAATTATCATTGAATCTAGATAAAACCAAATTTATGTTGTTTGGAAACCAAAAGAAAAACATTGAAGTAGAAATATGTGTTGACAATGTATATTTAGAAAGAGTAAATGAAACTAGAAAGCGAAAATTTCTGAAGAAATTTTAAGTGTGCCTATGCCGCCGCTAATCAGTGTAGTTTGCCATTCAAACGGCTACAGAGAGCAAAACTCAGCAGAGCAGCCATTCTCCACCATGAACTATGGTAAAACCAAACACCGCTCGCGCCTCACAGATGACAGCTTACAGTTTTGTGTAAAGATGAGGTGACTTCGTACAGCCCCAATTTGCAGACGCTGTGCGCAGAAGTTCATAAGCAGACCCGACAATGTTCGCATGAACACACTTTGAAGCATTACGTTATGGACCACTTTTCACACATAGTTGCTGTACCCACACAGCCGGCTGTAGCTTTTCATCTCACAGCCCGACACATACAAAAAAAAAAAAAGAAAAGAAAAAAGAAACAGCCGAGAGAGCACAGACTTTACGCCTGAGAGGCGTGATTGCAGATGCCGCTGAGGTGGGTCCACCTCCCCTGCAGCGGCACAGCAGACCACGCCCTGCCACACACATCAAACATGTAAAATAAATATTTATGCACTTTTGCATTCACTTTTTGTTTTTTGTTACTTTTACAAAGTGTTCTGAATGATTAACCCTTTAAGACCTACCATAGAACCAAGTCCGCCAGAGCTTATATTATATTTTTACATGCTGTGGAGCCATTTTTGGGAGCATTTCAAGTTGCTATACATCAATACAACCATTATAGCCCAGATTGTAATAATATGTATTCATTAAGTGCATAGTAATTACATAAATTGCAAAAAAGTGCAATAAACTACAAAAAAATTGAAAATCGTTTTTGATTTTTTTAACATATATTTGTAGTTAGAGAAATTTAAGAGTCTTATCCCTCAAAACTGTAAATACAAAAAAGTTGCACAAAATAGTTTCCCACCACAGGAAATTTATTTTGAGTGTCTTCATAGTTTTATTTTTGAAATACACCAATTTTTATACACTGCAGGAAAAACGAAAATAAATATTATACTGCAAATTTGCAAAAAAGCAGCATATGCATCAAAATAAACTATTTCCAGCAGTGCAATATGAGTCCTAAGAATCCCAGAAACGACACAGAAAGTCATAAAGTCAAAGATAACTTTTAAAAAGAGCAGTATAGGCCCTGAGGCCCTGATCGCAAAAAAAAGACTACATTTCCGCGAAAATGACGTCACTTCCGGTTTCGGGCAGGTAATGGCGGAAATGCAAAAGTTCGCGCTGACGTCTATTCCAACGTAGGAAGTGTTATGAACAGCTGATGAGATCGGCAAAGCGTGTTTCTGGAATATTATGTTTTTGTTCCTGCAAGCGCTTTTTATGCAGTTTTTGCAAAGCTTTATGTGGAAGGAAACCGTGACCTAGGACACGCTGATGGCATCAGATGTAAGTACAACTCCTCCGGTTTCATATGCAAAAAAAATTTTTGCGCTAGCTTACGTGGTTGCAGTGCTACTGGGATTTAAAAATAGTTACGCATAACAGAGCGTTCCCGCTCCGATCGGCTCTAAAGGGTTAACAATGGTCTACAGCCAATCTTGTGTATTATTATACAAACTTTGGTTGTAAGATTCAGATAACTATTTAATAAAAGCTAAATATTTTATACGAGAGTAAGAGAGAAAAGTATATCTTTGTGTCCCCCTCTCCCTGTTAATGCCCTACCTGGCCCCCTGGCAAAAGCTGTGCTAGATCCGCCCCTGCACAGTTACCAGCTGTCAGCTACACAAAAAAAAAGGAGCTTGGTGTTAGTTGTCTCTCAGAAACAGTTCATAACTTCCCTTCAACTCATTCATGTCACCTAAAAGGTAAACCTGTTTCTCCATCACCAGTTCAGCTCTGATGACTCAGTAAGGACATCTCATGGTTAGGACCAGCCCTTTTTTTTCAGCTGTGGCTCCATCAAACATCAGCTGATACTAGAAATTAAAATCAAATGAATTCTAACAACAGCTGATCAAGCTTAAACGTGCTGCTGTTGTTTAGCGCGATAAACAAACAAGAGAGAAAAGCCGATCATTGATCAGTTTCACGATTGAAGTTGCAACAGGCGAGAGAATGACAGGGGAGCCCGAGTAACGACAGAATAAATCCAGCTTTGTGTCTTCTTCCATTCTACCTGAAGAACGGGACAAACTGTGTTCCTTTTCAGCTCAATACGAAACGCGTAATATTTTCTCTGAATGCGGGATGATTTCGTTTGCACGGGACGGTTGGCAACCCAATAACTAACCTTATGAATACAATAAAGTTCACCATCAGTAACACAGCACCCACCCAGCTGTACGACTTATTGGTCGTGTCCAAATTCATGGGCTGCATCCTCCTGAGGCCGCATTTGTAGACCGATTACGTCATGGCGCGGCCCAGCCAAACTCCAGTTTCCAGCAATGGCAACTGAACTTGAAAGTGTTACTCATTTGTTTTATGACTGTTTATATAGTGCTACATTTTGGAGAGAGCTTGAAAATTATATACTGTGCAAGACAACATACGAAATCAAAATTGAAGGGAAGAACATTATCACTTATTTTGAAACTAAAGAAAAAGAAAAATGTGCCATTGTCAATCTTGATATCTTATTAGGGAAATTCCATATACATAAATGTAAATTTCAAAACTCAACCCCATCATTTAATTTGTTTTTGATTGAAATTGAATATTATTTAAACTCTCTTAAATTAACTTCCAATAAGAAAGGTTTATCACTGATTGAAATTCATTCAGAAATGTTTAACAAATGAGCTGTCACAAGTACTAAATTATGAAGTCTGTCACATCCCCCCCCCCCTTTTTTTTTCTTTTTTCTCTCCTTTATTTATTTGTCCTGCTTGTTTCATTGTACTGTATATTGTTGCTTTTGTTTGTCTTGTATGTCCACTATTCAGGCTGAACTGGAATGACTGGCTGTTCATTTTGTAAGCTCAATAAAGTTTGAAAAAAAAAAAAAAACGTTTCCAGCAATGGCGGCCGCTACTAAGTTTTAAAATTACTCTTACTAATCTTTCTGGGTCACAAAATAAACTTTTAACATATTTTCAGGCAAGAAAGTAGCTTTGTAAACATCAAATATCTGCTCGGTTTATCAAGATATCGCATATTTGCAAAAGTGCTTCGACGTTTTCGGAGCATCTGCTACCCACCAGCCCAACAATAACCTAAAAATGTTATTGTTGGGCTTTTTTCAGTGTTTTATTTGCTCGTGAGTAAATCGGTTTGGCTGAGATTAAAGTTATTAGATTAGATTAGATAAAATAAAACTTTATTAATCCCCCAGGATTTTCACACAGCTGAATAAACGTCAAGCAGAAAACTGATTAAACAGAAGTGTGAGACGGTCGAGAATTTACGCCAGTGTCCTGTTATATTTTAGATAGCAAGGAGCAGACGGCCGAGTTTATTAAACTCCACCGAGACAGCGGTGAAGCTAATCAGAAGGCTAGACCGTCCAATTTCCCCAGCCGTTTACTTCCGGCCTACCCGACCTTCTGAGGACCCGGCCCACGTAGACCGCGAAGGCCGGGTCCTCAGGAGGATGCAGCCCATGAATTTGGACACATGCTCTATTGTCATTGATCTCTCCTGCCTCCCCTTTCCCTCATCCAACTCCTGGCCTCTGTGGAAGCTCCGCCACTATCAGCACCAAACTTTTTTACACATCGGCCAGCATCTGGCCAATCCACCACATTTCATTGTTTATACCATTAAAGAAAAACGAAAAATAACCATCGGCCCACCGGGCAAATGCCCGATGGCAAGTCCAGCTATGACTTCAGTCTTTCTGTCACTGAATTTTAAAAAGCTAAGAGTCTCTTTAGTAAATACAGCAGCAACGATCAAAAGACGTGTTTGAGCTGCTGCAGATGTTAGTAAATCTGACCCTAAATGTTCCTTTTTCTTTAACATTCAAACGTTGTAATGAAGGGATATTTTAACAGGCTGTTCTCGTTTATATGACTTCCATAAAACAACAGGGTTAGAACACATTGTGACGAAGTAAGATGTTTGTTTTGTAGTCCATCTTCAGCACAATGTAGTTTCAACAGGCGGACATCCGGTGTCACATTGTTACAGAGAGACAAGTGTAAGGCTGTTCCAATTCTCAGCACCGCTCCTCTCTTTTCCTGAGTCCTTAGCAATTCTCCTTCCCACGATGACGTTTTCTTCGAAGCCAAGGAAAAGAGTTTGGGAAAATGAGATAGGCCCTAATTTTGAAATTTTAAATAACACCCACGTGGTTACGTTGCCCAGCTGAGTCACGTGGCCGCACAGCAACAAATCACAGCAGAGCCGGAAAAGGAGGCGGAGCAAAGTGTGTGTGCAGGAGAGGAGTCGAGCAGAGAGAGCTGCTTTTTCCATGAAACGGGAGTGGAGTAGTAAACTTACAGGAACATATACAACTACCAACGTTGGGATTAATATCTGCATCGATCTCCACACCCTTGTCTCCTGGATCGTAGCTCAGATCAGCGTGAACCACGTGGGTCTCTGCTCCCTGATCTGTTTCTTAAGACTTCCAGCTTCATCACGGAGTTTCTCTCGGTTTGTGGGCTCATCTAAAGGTAAGCACCGAGCTAACTTTAATGTGGGTTCAGTTTATGTTGAGTTTAGCTCTGTTGAGAAATAATAGATTGCTTGCTATACATTGGAGTTAGACAGACTGTAGAGTTTGTGATTGCTTGCAACGTTAGAATATGGCGGTTGCTAGGGGGTAAGAACAAAAGGATGGGGTGCAGGGCAGGAGAACAACCAACCCCCAGGACAGGAAACCGCGGTAAAGTGAGCCGTCATTTGTGAGCCGCGGGCAAGCCAGCCGCCTCCTATCCGCCGCATAAATTTCCTTGCGCTTTTACACCAGTCTTTACGGTAGCGCCTTTTCGCTTTGTATAAAAATTCATTAAAAATCACCCTGAGTAGTTGATGTCCAACTTTCAACACATCCCTCCTCTGGGACACCTACTGTACCTGTGTGCCAAGTTTCAGACAGATTTACTGTAGAATTCCTCAGAAATTAAAGGGTACTTGTATCCAATGCAATACAGCCAATACAATAGAATTATGTCAATTTTCAAAAATTCATTAAAAATCATCCTGAGTAGTTGATGTCCAACTTTCAACAGATTCCTTCTCTGGGACACCTACTGTACCTGTGTGCCAGGTTTCATCCAGATTTACTGTAAAATTCCTCAGAAATTAAAGGAAACTTCTATTCAACGCAATCAGCCAATACAATAGAATTATGTCAATTTTCAAAAATTCATTAAAAATTATCCTGAGTAGTTGATGTCCAACTTTCAACACATCCCTCCTCTGGGACACCTACTGTACCTGTGTGCCAAGTTTCAGCCAGATTTACTGTAGAATTCCTCAGAAATTAAAGGAAACATATATTCAATTCAATACAGTCAATACAATAGAATTATTGTCAATTTTCAAAAATTCATTAAAAATCATCCCGAGTAGTTGAGGTCCAACTTTCAACAGATTCCTTCTCTGGGACACCTACTGTACCTGTGTGCCAAGTTTCAGCCAGGTTTACTGTAGAATTCCTCAGAAATTAAAGGAAACTTATATTCAACGCAATCAGCCAATACAATAGAATTATGTCAATTTTCAAAAATTCATTAAAAATCATCCTGAGTAGTTGAGGTTTCAACCCTTTTTCTAGTCAGTGGGTGTGTGGGCAGACAACTCTGGCTTGTCACCCAGTTGGATTTCCTGGTATTTGTAAGATGGCACTATCTACAAATCAGGACACATTAACCATGATATTTAAAAAATGACATGATGACATAGTCCTTGGTCAGTTTACCAAGCATTTCTCAGTTTTGTTTTTTATAGTTCTGTTCATCATATCATTGTTTGTGAGTCCTGGATTATTTGATGATATGTTTACATTATGTATTCTTTTGTTTTCAGTTCCATAAGTAAGCTTTTAAGTGTAGTTCTTTTTCAGCATTCCACAAGTGGATGGAAGACTTGTGAAAACACTCTAGTGTTAAAGCCAGTCTTGTCTTCATGTCTGTTTATGCTTTTGTCTGTGTCAAGCTCATGTATCTTAGGTCTGTGTTTTAGTTTGGTGGCCTCTTGTCTCGTTCTTGTGTTGAGTCTTACGTCCACTGTCTTCTTATTCCCAATGTATCCCTGCTGTGTTACACAGCTGTCTCCAATTCCCCTAATCGCCATCCTATTTATACATTTTGCCAATCTCCCGGTCTGAAGTACTCGATTCTATTCTATTCTATTTATATAGGGAGTGCAGAATTATTAGGCAAGTTGTATTTTTGAGGAATAATTTTATTTTTGAACAACAACCATGTTCTCAATGAACCCAAAAAACTCATTAATATCAAAGCTGAATGTTTTTGGAAGTAGTTTTTAGTTTGTTTTTAGTTTTAGCTATTTTAGGGGGATATCTGTGTGTGCAGGTGACTATTACTGTGCATAATTATTAGGCAACTAAACAAAAACCAAATATATGCCCATTTCAATTATTTATTTTTACCAGTGAAACCAATATAACATCTCCACATTCACAAATATACATTTCTGACATTCAAAAACAAAACAAAAACAAATCAGCGACCAATATAGCCACCTTTCTTTGCAAGGACACTCAAAAGCCTGCCATCCATGGATTCTGTCAGTGTTTTGATCTGTTCACCATCAACATTGCGTGCAGCAGAAACCACAGCCTCCCAGACACTGTTCAGAGAGGTGTACTGTTTTCCCTCCTTGTAAATCTCACATTTGATGATGGACCACAGGTTCTCAATGGGGTTCAGATCAGGTGAACAAGGAGGCCATGTCATTAGTTTTTCTTCTTTTATACCCTTTCTTGCCAGCCACGCTGTGGAGTACTTGGACGCGTGTGATGGAGCATTGTCCTGCATGAAAATCATGTTTTTCTTGAAGGATGCAGACTTCTTCCTGTACCACTGCTTGAAGAAGGTGTCTTCCAGGAACTGGCAGTAGGACTGGGAGTTGAGCTTGACTCCATCCTCAACCCGAAAAGGCCCCACAAGCTCATCTTTGATGATACCAGCCCAAACCAGTACTCCACCTCCACCTTGCTGGCGTCTGAGTCGGACTGGAGCTCTCTGCCCTTTACCAATCCAGCCACGGGCCCATCCATCTGGCCCATCAAGACTCACTCTCATTTCATCAGTCCATAAAACCTTAGAAAAACCAGTCTTGAGATATTTCTTGGCCCCGTCTTGACGTTTCAGCTTGTGTGTCTTGTTCAGTGGTGGTCGTCTTTCAGCCTTTCTTACCTTGGCCATGTCTCTGAGTATTGCACACCTTGTGCTTTTGGGCACTCCAGTGATGTTGCAGCTCTGAAATATGGCCAAACTGGTGGCAAGTGGCATCTTGGCAGCTGCACGCTTGACTTTTCTCAGTTCATGGGCAGTTATTTTGCGCCTTGGTTTTTCCACACGCTTCTTGCGACCCTGTTGACTATTTTGAATGAAACGTTTGATTGTTCGATGATCACGCATCAGAAGCTTTGCAATTTTGAGACTGCTGCATCCCTCTGCAAGATATCTCACTATTTTTGACTTTTCTGAGCCCGTCAAGTCCTTCTTTTGACCCGTTTTGCCAAAGGAAAGGACGTTGCCTAATAATTATGCACACCTGATATACGGTGTTGATGTCATTAGACCACACCCCTTCTTATTACAGAGATGCACATCACCTAATATGCTTAATTGGTAGTAGGCTTTCGAGCCTATACAGCTTGGAGTAAGACAACGTGCATGAAGAGGATGATGTGGACAAAATACTCATTTGCCTAATAATTCTGCACTCCCTGTACAGCGCCAAATCACAACAACAGTCACCTAAAGACACTTTATGTTGCTGGGTAAAAACACAACAATAATACAAAGAAAACCCCAACAATTTAAGTACCCCATATGAGCTAACATTTAGTGTGAGTGGGAAGGAAAAACTCCATTTGAAGAGGTAGAAACATCTGGCAGAAACAGGCTCAAGGAGAGACAGCCATCTGCTGTGACTGGCTGAGGTTGATGAAAAGGAGACAGGAAAACATATACACTGTGCAAGAGATGCATACTAACTAATGATTAAATGCAGAGAGGTGTATAAACACAGAACGAGCAAAGAAGGAAAAAATTCATACATGATTGGAAGCCCGCAAGAGCCTAGGCTTATTGCAGCACAAATAAGGGAAGATTCAGGGGCACCTGATCCACTATAACTGTATTATTTGTCAAAACTGAAGGTGTTAATGCTAATCTCAAAAGCAGAGACGGGTGTTTGTCTTCTGAATTAATTTAGAATAGAATATAATTCAACTTTATTGTCATTGCACATGTCACAGGTACAAGGCAAGAAAATGCAGTTTGCATCCATCCAGAAGTGCTTTAGCCATGATATAGATATATTAGAATATATATTAGCAATAATATAGGTATGTAAGTATATTACAGAAATGGTTCTATTATGGTATGTTACAATGTACACGGTATGAAGGTATGTTATGAATATGCTATAACTATAAGTATAGTTACAGGCTGTAGTGAGTACAAACTATTTACACGCTATGAACAGGATATAAATATAAAAAACTATACAGAATATGAGATATACAGCTATACAGAAATGTGAACTATGCAGGTTATAAACAGTTGTAGAATTAAAAATGATCGTATTGTACAGAATGATGTGAGCTGCATCCACAGAAGAGAGGTCTAAGAGATGAAGACTCTGATTACCGTTCAACCTTAAAATTCTATAGGAACCACAAGTACACCTAATATTCCAAAATTAAAATCTGGATTTCAGAGCGAGTCAGTGAAGAAAAGCAAATATGCTGTCTCTTTATAGTCACTGTCATGACTCTCTCAGCAGCACTTTTGATCCATCAATATTAAACAATTATTGATGCAGCAGATTGAGATTAAACCTGGCACACAGGTACAGTAGGTGTCCCAGAGAAGGAATCTGTTGGAAGTTGGACCTCAACTACTCAGGATGATTTTTCATGAATTTTTTAAAATTGACATAATTATATTGTATTGGCTGACTGCATTGGATACAAGTACCCTTTAATTTCTGAGAAATTCTACAGTAAATCTGGCTGAAACTTGGCACACAGGTATAGTAGGTGTCCCAGAGGAGGGATGTGTTGAAAGTTGGACCTCAACTACTCAGGATGATTTGTAATGAATTTTTGAAAATTGACATAATTCTATTGTATTGACTGTATTGAATTGAATATAAGTTTCCTTTAATTTTTGAGGAATTCTACAGTAAATCTGGATGAAACTTGGCACACAGGTACAGTAGGTGTCCCAGAGGAGGGATGTGTTGAAAGTTGGACCTCAACTACTCAGGATGATTTTTCATGAATTTTTTAAAATTGACATAATTATATTGTATTGGCTGACTGCATTGGATACAAGTACCCTTTAATTTTTGAGGAATTCTACAGTAAATCTGGATGAAACTTGGCACACAGGTACAGTAGGTGTCCCAGAGGAGGGATGTGTTGAAAGTTGGACCTCAACTACTCAGGATGATTTTTAATGAATTTTTGAAAATTGACAATAATTCTATTGTATTGGCTGATTGCGTTGAATATAAGTTTCCTTTAATTTCTGAGAAATTCTACAGTAAATCTGGCTGAAACTTGGCACACAGGTACAGTAGGTGTCCCAGAGAAGGAATCTGTTGAAAGTTGGACATCAACTACTCAGGATGATTTTTAATGAATTTCTGACATTTCCATAATTGTATTGACTGTATCGGGCTGTTTCATTGTAATTTGTGTGCGCACGTGCTCGCGTTCGTGCACGTGCACGTGTGCGCGGGTATAGGCTTTCAATCGGCACATAAAGCGAACAGGCGCTACCGTGAAGACTGGTGTAAAAGCGCAAGGAAATTTATGCGGCGGATAAGAGGCGGCTGGCTTGACCGCGGCTCACAAATGACGGCTCACTTTACCGCGGTGACAGGAAGCCACGGGTACAAGCGTGGGGGAGGGCAATTAGTCATTGAAATAGGCCTTCATAGGACGATCTCCAGATGCATCCAGGGCTGGACTGGGATAAAAAAATCGACCCGGGCATTTTGACTGAGACCGGTGTTCCAGTTTAACTGGCGTCGCAGATTAACTGGCTTTGGATGAACAAATGTGTGGCAGTACGAGCAGGGCTGGACTGGCCATCGAGCATACCCAGCATTTGCCCAGTGGGCCGCCCTTGATTTTTCGTTTTTATGGGCCGATGGGGTTTTATTTCTTTTCTCTTTTTTACGGTATAAATGAATGGTGGGGGATTGGCCAGTTGGTTATGATCAACTGAATTGAGCTGGACCAATTACAGCCGAGGAAGTCGAACTAAAGTTGAGGTGAAAAGCAAGGCGGTTTGTCCCGTACTACTTCAGCTAGAAAGCTGCTAATTCAGTTATGAAACTGATCAGTGACCAGCTGATCGGCTTTTCTCTGCGCCAGAAAGAGAAAACCAGCGAGGTCGCATTAAACAACAGCAGCACGTTTAACCCTTGGATGCACAACCTACCAATACCTAAACTCTTCCACGAGTGGGGTCAAAAATGACCCCAAATAAAATCAATGCATTTTGCTATAAACTCGGTTGTTATTCTTCAAAATCTTTAAAATGAAGAGTTGTAATATTTTCATATTTGAGGTATTCCTCATAAAACATGTTTGTGACATAAGGCCCGTTTCATTTTTATTTATTTTTTCATTAATTTTAAGAAATTGGAGTTTTTGTATCACTTGTATCACTTTTGTATGCTTGCTCAGTATATACTGCAGAAGCTGGGTCTTCCCTCTGAAAGGCACAATTGGTTCATCCGCTGTAACACAATCACTGAGCATGAATTTCTGCCTGCAGTTGACCAGGAACAGGCCCCATATGTAGAAAGGAAAGCTGCCACGTGGTTTGTTTTCAGTCGGTAGGCTCTGGTCCTCTTGTCATCAAAGTGCAAGACGGGCGAATATCTTCAAATCTTTGAATTGACATAGTGGCCTTGTACAATTGGTTATGCAGAGGACTCCTAAAAAGCACACCGACTGGTATATCCCAGTTCTTCTCACTTCCTGCAAGAATGGTCAATCAAATAAAGGCCAGGAGCTTATGTTTGATTACATTTTTCCACTCTTTTCCCCTGTCTGTGGCGACTCTTTGTGCCTCCATGTTTGTGCATGTCAGCACCTCTTCTATTATATTATCAGACATGAACATCTTCCATACATCTATAGGGGAGACCGTACTAAACCTAGGTGCAAGCCCTAGCCGACTAATTCAGAATATTGTGGCTAGAGCAGTAAGAGGGGCTCATTCTGTTGGACTCAATATCCATTTCCTCTTCAGAGGACTCATCTGAGGACTCCTCTGTGTCTGACTGGCCTTGTTCAGGGGGGGGGACAATAGTCTGGGTCCTCTATATCTGAGATGTCCGAGTCAATGCCTCCGATGGGCTCTTCATCCCATCCATCTTGGATCATTTGTAGGGAAAGGTCCACAGGGATCCTAGCTGGCCTCATAGCAGCCATGTTACTTTAGATATTAAAAAAAAACCCCATCAAAACCCACCCACCCATGAATTTGGAAACTCTTCATCACGTGACGTAATCGGCCTTCAAATCCCGCTTTCAAAGCTGCAGACTCTGGGGATGTCCAAATTCATGGGCTGCATCCTCTTGAGGCTGCATTTGAAGTACGTTTGTAGGATGCATCCTATGGATTTTGACACCTCTTCTGAATTGGAATACAGCCATAGAGTGGGGGGCGGGATCTGGCTGAGGCAGCTCTTACTCCTCATTTAAAGACAGGCAGACCTCCACTGTCATTCTTGTGAGATTTAAGGCGACACAAAATGCTTGGAGAACAAAACTCAATTTTTGTCCTTTAAACAGGGGTTAACAAAACACTAAGAATCATAGTGGTGTTTCCATTTCCATTGCAAATTCTTTGCAGTCTCTCTCCTAGTTCGTTAAAACGTCCTACATGTGTGAGTTGCTGAAGCACATGTCGCGGTTCCCCCTTTTGTGCAAACAAAAGAACGATGGGACTGAGGCAATTTTCCCTCAGGATGGCCAGTCACCACGTGCCTGTGATTCATCAAAACTCACCTGAGAAATCCTGCTCATCAAGGCCGAACTGTTATGGAAATTTTAGAAAACTCGCTGCAACATACCCTGTGAGCTGGGTTTGAAGTGTGTTTAATAAACACATTACAATTTGGGTGGGAACATCCCAGTCAACACAAGGATCATCTCTGAAGTTTTGCCGCCACCCTCACAGACACTCTCAAACAAAGAACATTCCACAGGACATCACGTATCCCTATACCTTCAGTCCAGCTCATCCTTGACCTCAGAGAAAAATTACAACCACCTGTCACCTCCCTTAAAGTAGGCTGTCTGGAGATCTTCCAGTCTACGATGGGTCCACTGTGAAGGTGCAATAACATGGGGCCCACTTGTGATAACATTCTATGTGAATGCATACAACTGATGAACACTGAAGTGAGAAAATAAAATTACTATTACTAATGTGATATGATTAAAACATAGGAAAAGAAATCTGCCACCACATCATGAAAATAACATACTGGTGGTAAATACACATAGAAATGAACAATTACAAGATTAAGTCTTCATAGCCCACAAGTTCATGCGACCCTAGGATGTCGCTGTCATCTTCCTGTTCCTGAAAAAAACATACATACATCAACCCTTTCCTTGTCTGCTTGGAGTAGGTACAATCTTGCATATCAGTGTCAAGTCAGTTAACCATTTGTCCCCATTATCAGTCCAGTCAGTCCCCGTATGTTTATTGGTGAAAGCACAACTTCTTCTGTCGACTTAAGTTTCTACTGCCAGTAGTGATGTGTCGGTCGCGAACGAAATGAATCTCAGAGCCGGATCTTTGAAGTGAGCGTCACGAGCTGTAGGGTTTATTTTCTTTCTCTCACCTTCTCTGTCACACTTTTTTCCGCTTCACTCCACACGCGAGCCTTGTGCTTTGCGCTGGGAAGAGGGGGGAGGGGCAGTAGTTACGCTCGCAGTAGCACATGAACAGAGCGAGACAGAAAGAGAGCCAGGGACAACAACATCCCATTAGAAAGGTATAGGAATCAACCACAACTATTTTCAGTTGCAGATGATAAAGGATTCAGAAAGTTTATTCATGCAGGCCCATATGACAGAGAATATGCATCTTCTTTTTGTTTTCATATTTTAATTAATATTTTATTGTGTTGTGGTTTGCAGTGTTTTGTTTTGTTTCACTTTAAATTAGTTTAAAAGGAAAAAGATGAAAATTTAAATAGTTAAAAGTTGGTTTTTGTATCATATGATTAATTTATTACATTTTATGTGGACTGAATCAATAAAAGTATATTTACGGTGGTCCCTAGAGACAAAGCATGTATAAACCCTGAGGCACGCACAAACTCCAAAACACGTACAAAACACAACAGAAGTGCTCCAGGATGCTAGGCGCAGTGTAATTACTAGGGGTGCAACGATATTCGTATCGATATTGAACCGTTCGATACAGTGCTTTCGGTTCGGTACGCATATGTATCGAACAATACAAAATTTGTAATTTCTTTTCCAACTTTCCTTCTGACGATGCTGTCTGTGTGGAGCGCTCAGTGAATCTGCATTCGACTACTCCGCCTAGGCTGCACTGTCGAGCGCAGATCCACTGAGCGCTCCACACAGACAGCATCCTCAGAAGGAAGAGCGCAGGGCAAGCATGACAAGTGAAATCTCCCGCAGCAAGCTTAAACATGTGAGAGGTTGATCGCGCAGAGAATCGCTGAGCATTATGTGAGTGCGTGTGTAAAAGCAGCAGGATATATATTTTAGTTCTGCTGAGC
Source organism: Rhamphochromis sp. 'chilingali' (assembly GCF_963969265.1). Lineage (NCBI taxonomy): Eukaryota > Metazoa > Chordata > Actinopteri > Cichliformes > Cichlidae > Rhamphochromis > Rhamphochromis sp. 'chilingali'. The sequence goes on along the minus strand of NC_137929.1, from coordinate 61,726,533 downwards.
CAAATAAGACAGGTCAGGGTGAAGAAGTGACAGCCAAAGAAAAGCTTACCACAAAACAGAAAAGTTATGACAAATCAGACTATAAGGCAAAAAGAAAGTGCAGCTTTATGGTTTCATGGACAAAAGAATTTCTGTGGCTGCAATATGATGAGCTATATAACCAGGGGTGCACATAAGTAGTCCGCAGGTGCGCATTCGCTGTCAAAATAAAAAAACACGCACAAGGGTTAGGGTTAAATTTAAAAACTGTACTTTTGAGTTAAAATATATATTTATAATTTTAATAAATGACAAATTAAAAAGGCATGAACATTTTTTTGTATCGAAAAAATATCGAACCGTGACACCAAAGTATCGAACCGAACCGAACCGTGAATTTTGTGTATCGTTGCACCCCTAGTAATTACGTTAGTAATTTTTTTTGTGCATAATTTTATATTGTTGTTAATAATAAATTAATTAAAGCAACAAAAAAACCTCAAGAGCTGGCTGGGAGGCGAAAGAGCCAGCTCTTTTTAGTGAGCCGAGACGAAAGAGCCGGTTCTCTAAAAAGAGCCGGAAATCCCATCACTAACTGCCAGCAACATGACATCATTTCAAAAAAGAAAAAAGATGAATTCAGAATTGATTACCTTGCTGATTCCTTTTAGACAAGGGACTTGGGACTTACTATCTAATCGTGTCCCACATAGGTGACTTTCTCCAGAGCCCATTGTAAGGTGGAGAAGCTCACCTTACCATCGTTTTTAAAGCAACAGTTTTGTATAGCACGTTTAGTTCCAATCATGCAGGCCTGCTTGAAGGAGAGCAGATTCTCAAACCTAACTTTCAGTGCACTCCTCAAACATATATAATAAAAGTTTCATCCCATGTAACAAGGTGTATGTCATTGTAAAACCTCCCCTACACATCAGGAACAAGAAACTAAGAATCTACTAGTCTCACTCATTTAATCCCTCTGCTGCATTCTGTTCACCCCTGCTATAATTCAATCATCTTTCCTAATATAATATTAGTCCACTAGTTCATATATTGCTTCTCATCCCACTAAGTGAACCATGAAATCAGAAACACAGGCTTAAAATACTATCTGGTCTTCTTGAGCTTCATTACATGCGTGTATGTGTTAGTAGGATTAATACATTTTGTGCTCCTTAAAGGTTAAAATATCAATACTACACTCTCAATATCAGGAGAGCAAATCAATATGTCCTTCTTGTTTCAGAAACATCTAAAGTCAGGTTCAGCTAAATCCTAAGCGTTTGCGAGTTCACCAAGTGGATGTAAAGGTGTTGTTAACACCTTCAACAGGTGATGTGATGTGTGCCACTTCTACCGTATTTTCACGACCATAAGGCGCACTGTGCTAAAAGGCGCAGTCTCAGTTATGTGTGCCATTACTGTATTTAACACACACATAAGGCGCACTGGATCATAGGGCGCATACAAGTACCGTATGCGTATTTAAAAATAAAGCGGGAGCAAACCTGAATTCGGTACCTTACTCACATTTCTATTGCCGGTAATCGTCATCATCAACAACACACAAGCATACAAGTGTGCATATTTAAAAATAAAGCAGGAGCAAAACTGAGTTTGGTACTCACATTTTTATCATCAATCAAACCCATGGAAGTCCTCATCCTCTGTGTCTGAATTGAACAGCTGCGCTAAATCTCCATCAAACATTCCAGGTTCACTGTCTTCACCGTCAGAGTCACTTTCCGTGCCGTGCGGCTCCTCGGAAACGATGCCGGCTTTTGCGAAAGCTCGAACAACAGTGCCAGCAGACATGTTAGCCCAAGCATCTACAATCCATTGGCAAATTGTGGCGTAACTCGCCCGGCGCTGCCTTCCACTCTTAGTGAAACTGTGGTCTCCACCGGTCATCCATCGCTCCCAGGCCGCTCGCAGCCTTACTTTGAACGGGCGGTTCACACCGATGTCCAGCGGTTGGAGTTCCTTTGTCAGGCCTCCCGGAATGACAGCAAGCTCACAGTGCATTTGTTGCACTAGTTTTTTCACATCGGCTGTGAGATGCATAGAGTCACAGATCAACAGCGATGGTGATGCGTGGAAAAAACCACCTGGTCTCCTTACATACACCTCCCTCAGCCACTCTTTCATCATTTCCTCATCCATCCAGCCCTTTTCATTTGCCTTAATGATGATTCCTGCTGGAAACTTCTCTTTAGGCAAAGTCTTTCGCTTAAAAATCACCATAGGCGGCAGTTTCTGTCCATTAGCATGGCAGCCAAGCACAACAGTAAAAGAAGACTTTTCATACCCCGTTGTGCGTATCGCTACCGTGCTGGTCCCCTTCTTCTCCACAGTGTGACTCACCGGGATGTCAAAAGTGAGCGGGACCTCGTCCATGTTAGTGATGTAGCTGGGCTGGATGTTTTTGTCGCCGATGTGTTTGCTGCAGTAGGAGCGGAAGATGGCCAGCTTTTCCTTATAATCCGCTGGAAGTTGCTGCGCTACCGTAGTCCTGGTCCGGATGGAAAAATGGCACCGTGTCATAAAAAGTGAAAGTGAAACTGCTTTTAGCCGAATGGTGACCGTCGAAACGCTTCTCCCGCTCGCTCTTTGCTCGATGATCCACCGCTCGAGTCTTTCCTCCAACTCGAGCCACCTCGCCTTATGTCCGCGGAAACTCAGCTGCGTTTTCTTGACCTGCCGGAGCTTGTTTTCTAGCTTCCTCCATTTGCGAACTATCGATTCGTTAATCTTAAATTCTCTCGCCGCTGCTCGATTTCCATGTTCCTCCGCGTAGCTGATGGCCTTCAGTTTAAACTGTGCTTCATAAGCGTGTCTCTTTGCCATTTTCAGGGTTGTTAAAACAACGATGTCTTGCATAATGCACATACCTGTTCTTTTATACAGGTATGTGCGATTGTCCCGGTATATACGATCAACGCCCACACTTCACCCTTTAACGTTCTCATGGTGTTCTCTACTACGTTCTCCTTACAACACATAGGGCGCACCGCGCTATAGGGCGCGCCGCACTTTTTGAAGAAAATCTAAGGCTTTTAAGTGCGCCTTATGGTCGTGAAAATACGGTATGATTTTTGCTAGCCCTATATGGAGGACCACAAGAGCCACGCACATCGAAATAAAGAATTCTGTGCTTAAATAATGAATTGTAGAATACATTCTCCATTTGTGAAATACTTTTTGAATTCCACATTAACAAAGTGATTTTTTAAAATGTTTTTTAAAAACCTCATTACCATCCTAGCTCCCCTAGGATGGTAATGAGGTGCTTGGAAATGTTGTAGTTGGCTGAGTTTATACTGCTACAACATTTCCAAGCTGGACTCCTTTGTGAAACTATGGAAGTCCATATATACAGGGTGTTGCATCCCCTGGGTAAAGGCGGCTTTTTACCTTTCAGGTTCTTGTAGGCAACTGATGACTTTCTTTTTGTAGTTGCTTCTGGGGTTTTACCTTGAAGCTTCATGGGTATTGTTGTCACTGAGGAGTGTAGTAATGTTTATTTGCTCTGCTTCTTTTTGTCAGGGATAAAATACAAATATATACTTTTTGTGTCCCAGCTGAGTAACAGGAAGAGAAGGGTCTGGTGGTGCAGCAGAGGAACAATTTCAGCCATTTGGACTCAGCTCAGCCACTACAGAGGAAACAATGTCTTCAACACAGAAGGTGAGAAAAATATCACAGTTACACTGTTATTGAAACTGTGTGCACAGCTGGTTGGTTTTTAATAACACATTAACAGCAGCTTTATCTTTTCCATCCTGGGCTCCTCCATATATACAGAATCTACATTCACAACCAAAAACCACAGAAGTTAGAAGAAAATACAAAGATGATATTTTATCAGCACATATTGAAACAACAATATCATCTGTTGAACTCAAAAAATTTTATGAAGATAAAGATTGTCTCCACTTATCACGTAGGGGTGGGGGAAAAAAATCGATACTGTGTAGTATCGTGATATTTTGTTTGCTAATAATGTATCGATACAGGGACAGCAGAAATCGATATTTTGTTACAAAAAAGGTTTTTGTGCTCTGACTTCAGAGCATGTTGATCCTTTTTCTGAGCAAGAATCCTGACATTCCTTCACTGTCCAAATGTGTTTAACTTTTTTTTGGCAGCAATAAACATGACAGTTTACTTATTTGAATTTAAGACATGTTTTATTTTAATTAAGTTTAAAACTTTTTTATTTAATGTAAAATTCTATTTTGTTTTAATTTACTTTCAAATTCTTCAGTTGCTGAATGGGCTGCATAGTTTTCCTAAATTGCATAGTTCAGAATAGCTGTAATTGTACCAGATGGTTGCATTCAGTTAAGTTGGACTAGACTGTAATACAAACCGTTCAGTTTGTCAACAATAAAACTGACTGAAATGAGAGAAAGACTGAGTGTGAGACTTTGATATTAGATAAAATGAATATTGATGAAGTGTACCTTTATGTACAGAATCTGAATATTGCAAAATATTTTTTAAAAAAAATCGCAATAATATCGTATCGTGCGTTAAGTATTGTGATAATATCGTATCGTGGGATGTATGGTGATTCCCACCTCTACTTATCAGTATTTCTTCAAGAATGTCATTTTCATTACAACTCTCATTGCACATCATTGTAATGTGACACTATCACCACAAGGTGGTGGTAACACACCAACAATGTGTTTTTTGTCACATTAAATTCCACCAATGGAGGGAGTTACAGTTTGTTCCATGACTGCATTTCACTCACTGCCTCTGTTTGTATCTCTGTCACTGCAGGACCAACATGAAGCGAGAAGTCAGTACTCTCAGGAGGCTGACAAACCTCACAGAAGAAAGGGAGAGAAGCCCTACAGCTGTGATGAGTGTGGGAAGGATTTTACCCAGGCTGGACACTTAAAAAGTCACCAAGTCATCCACAGTGGAGTTAAACCTTACAGCTGTGACTTGTGTGGAAAGTCTTTTAACCGGGCTGGAAGCTTAAAAAGACACCAACTCATCCACAGTGGAGTTAAACCTTACAGCTGTGATGAGTGTGGGAAGTCTTTTACCCAGGCTGGACACTTAAAAACTCACCAACTCATCCACAGTGCAGTTAAACCTTACAGCTGTGATGAGTGTGGAAAGTCTTTTGCCGAGACTCGAGGTTTAAAAAACCACCAACTCATCCACAGTGGAGTTAAAGCATACAGCTGTGACTTGTGTGGAAAGTCTTTTTTACGGGCTGGACACTTAAAAACACACCAACTCATCCACAGTGGAGTTAAAGAGTACATCTGTGGCTTGTGTGCTAAAGCTTTTGCTCGAAATGAACACTTACAGAAGCATCTAGTTACCCACTCTGGAATTAAGGTGTACAGCTGCGACTTTTGTGGAAAAACTTTCAACAACATACAGTACCGAAATATTCACCTACTGATTCACACTGGAAATGATGTTTACTGCTGTGATCAGTGTGGGAAACCGTTTACAACAGATGCACAGCTACAACAACACATGTTTAGCCACATTGAGGAGAGACCTTACAAATGTGACCTGTGTGAGAAGACTTTTAAAACTCCAAATCAGCTGAATAAACACCAACAGATCCACACCAGAAAGTAACTCTACAAGTGCAGTTACTGTGAGGATGTATTTAGTTTTTTATCTTGTAATTTTAACCTGAGTGTTTGGAACAAGTCTGATCAGTAAACTTATGGAGTTATTCTGAATGAACTGTTTGGAAAAATGAAGAATCATTTTCACTCAGTAAGCTGAGATTTGTAATGTAAACAGTTAAATGTAATTGGACGTTGGCAGAGTTGACTTACAGTGTCTTTGTTTAGAAGCAGAGCAACACAGATGGATCCTGTTCTCAGCCCTGTCGTCACTGTGGTGGTGGGAAAATTTCTCTGTGACCTTTGTGGAAAAACTTCCAATCTTCAACAGGACCTAAAACCACTTCAACGTAGCCACACTGGAGACAAAATGAACTACTGCAAAGAATGTGGGAGAGGCTTCCACACACCAAGTACATTAAAAATACATGACCTCTTCCACATTGGGGTCAAAAAGCACACCTGTGACTAGTGTGGGTCATCCTTCACCACTGCACGTGAGCTTAAAGAACAAGCATAAGTGAATCCACACAAAAGAGACACCATACAAGTGCAGACACTGTGACAAAAGCTTCTCACAATCAGGTCATCGTAACAAACATGAACGTACACACATGGAAGTGAACTTCAGCTGTGACCAGTGTGACAAGAGCTTCAGGAATCTCAGTTCATACTCCGAACACAAACGATCCCACACTGTAAATAAACTGTTTCACTGTTACCAATGTGCAAAAACCTTCACTTCATTATCTGCTCTGTGCAAACATCAGCCTGATCATGCAGGACTGAAATCACTGGATCACAATGACTCTGAAGAGAGAGAAAGATCCTCTTCTGGTTTCAGAGTTGGACTTGAGATCAGGCTCCACAGAGTTCAGATGGAATCTGTAGTTTTTATTATGAAATCCTGATAATGTTAAAGCATTAGTTATATTTGATTAACTCTGTGTAAAGTTTGTCTTATTAAATAGTTTGGTGTGAAAAATAAAGAATTGGTCTCACAACAAGTAGTTTGTTTCAGATTCAAACTAATTTAACTGTTTTCAGTGGAGGTTTATCAGAGGAGGAGACTCACACTGAACAGAGAGTGTGTTTAAGATACATTGTGATTAACATCTCACACATTCCAATAAAGCTGATGTTCCTGCATTGCAACAGCAGTTTGCAGATGTGTTGTGCACCTTTTTGAAACGCAGCCTGGCATGAAAGTGTGTTCATGACCTAACAGGTTGCCTGAGCAGAAGAGACAAATTGTGCAAAAGGATTTGGAGGAAATGTTGAAAATGCTGTTATCATAGGATGAAGTGAGGATTTGTTCCTCAGTGTTTGGTCTCCTATGCTTATCTGTTTGCCAGATGATTTGTCCCAGCTGTTGAGAGGGCCCGGTTGTTTTTAAGGTACTTCAAGGGAATTAAGGAGTGAGTGCAGGGTTTTATATGGTTCTTTGATGATTATCACAAAGTGAACAAGGTCTCATGGTTTGATGCTTATCCCATGCCAAAGGTTGACCTGGACTTTATAAGCACTCCTTGGTTGTTTATGATGCTGGATTTAACCAACGCCTACTGGCAGATTCCCTTGTCTGTACAGTCCAAAGACAAACACTGGTGATGGCCAGAGGGGCCGATGGCGCGTAATGGCAGCCTCGCAGTCAGTCTGCCCCAGGGCAGCTGTGGCTACAACTGCAGCTTTCCTCCACCAGTGTGTGAATGTGAGCGTGAATGAATAGTGGAATTGTAAACCACTTTGAGGGTCTGAGGAAAAAGTGCTGTATGAATGCAATCCATTATTATTATCATTATTATTATTATTATTATTATTATCATCAAAAACGTCTTTCTCCACTCTTTATGGTTTGTACCAATTTGTCACACTTCCGTTTGGCTTGTTTGAAGCCGCGGCCATTTTCCAGCACGTGCTGGAGCTACAGCTGCATCCTCACACTGCTTATGCTGTTTGCTACCTGGATGATGTTATCATTCATAGTGATTCATAGTGGTGGAGCATGTGCAGTGGTTGGTCACGGTCCCAGAGACCCTTTGGCAGGCAGGACTGATGGCAAACCCAAAGAAGTGTATGGTTGGATGGAGGGAGGTACAGTATTTGGGTACAATTTGGGAGCTGGGCATGTGCATCCACACATGGATAAAACAGCAGCAATCGCATCCTACCTTTGTCCTAACGCAAAAAAGAACATCCTGATAATAACCAATTGCAATAGTCCAGACTTGAAGTAATAAATGCATGAACAAGTTTTTCAGCATCACTCAGACAGGATATTTCTACTCTTAATAATATTGCAGAAATGGAAGAAAGTAAAGATTCATCGATTTGCTTCTGCTTATCTTTTTAAGGGTCGCTGGGGCACTGGAGCCAATCCCAGCAGTCATAGGCTAAGAGACCAGAGTCTTAAATACTTGCTTAATATTTCCATTGACGAACGAATCTTGGTCGAAATGTCAAAGATTCCTCATAGTGTTAATGGAGGCCAAGGTACTGCATCCAGCAGACGATAAAATCCTTATTTTGTTGATAAAATTGGCACAGAGCTTCCGCCATGCATTACCAAAGATTCACATCAAACTTATCCCATTCTTGGTTGCTTTAATGAAGATTTTTTTTATTGTCACAGTTTGATACTGATGATTAGGGATGGGCATTAATACGATTTTCACTATTCCGATTCCATTTTCGATTCTGTTTAACGATTCGATTCTTTTTCGATTCTTTTTAAAAAAGGAGAACACGAAGGTCGATTAGCTTAGAACTTTGTTTATATCTTCTCTTTGAACAAGATAGAAATTTAGGAGTAACATGGCCTTACAAACCCAACAGTGAGATCTTTTTTTTTTTTTTTTTTTGCCTGTCCCGTTTGGCTCTTTTGCCATCAGAATTATTGTCTAAAGGCAAAGAAAGATGCCCAACGGATTTACTTTACCAAATTGACCATCCCAGCCTTGCCATAATGGTCCATTTGATTCACCTTTTATTGTTTATTTTATTTTCACTTGCTGAATACGGGACAGACTTGACTGGAGGAAAGAAGGAGAGAAAGAAAGAGGGAAAGAGAAACAGCTGAGAAGAGGGACGGGGGAGAAGGGCAAAAGACAAAAACCAACAGAACGGGCAGAAAGAAAAAAAAATAAAAAAAATGCATATATCAATCACCTGGATCACCTGCTGAGAAAGAAAAAAGAAAACAAGCAGAAGAGAACAAGAGTAATAGAATAAACAACATCACAATGATATATGGGAATATAACAGTAAATACTAAATATTAAACATTATTGTGCAGCACATAAGATCAACAGAACACAGTGTTCTTTGAGGTAGGAGCCAAAAGGGGTGTAGTTTGTGGGTGTGATCACCCGTGTGTACACCTGTGAGCATGGACGCGCTTGTTTTTTTAAAAGGTTCCTTCATGTAATGATCTGCTAGAGGGTGTGGGGGGGCCACAGCCCCGTCCTCCAGGGTATGAAGCAGGTATGGAGGAGATCAAAACTCCAGACATCCAGAGGCCCCCAGAACACAAGAGACCAAGGAAGACCAACAGAGGGGCAGCTGCGCCACTGTCCCGGAAAGAGCTGAGGAGAGTCCCAGATGAGGGCTCACTCAGCAGCCGCGGAGCAGAAGCCAGGGGGAGTTGCAGTGACGCGCCGGTGAGCTCCGCCGGCAGCCAGCCGTGCCTGAGTGACCGAGCCCCAGGCCGAGAGGCCGGGGGCACCCCACCTCCGAAGTGGCCCGAGCGAGCCCCAGGCTCCAGGCCCCGATAAGCGGCCGCCAAGGAGTGAGCCGGTGTGTACCTGGACGCCCATCCCCAGACACAAAGAACCACCAACGCACCGATGTCTGAGGGAGTCCGCCATTGGCAGGGGAAGTGGTGGTGGGGGGAGAGAGGCCTCCAAACCTTGGAGGGCCTGAGATGTCCCCAGAGAGGTGGCGTCTGATACCCAACCTGACATATAGACACAGACATACAGGCACACACAGATACAAACATCCATTCCCACCCTCATGCTCTCATATGCACTTACTCCACACTCAACCAACGTGGAGACAGACATCAGCCTGATCATGCAGGACTGAAACCACTGGATCACAATGACTCTGAAGAGAGAGGAAGATCCTCTTCTGGTTTCAGAGTTGGACTTGAGATCAGGCTCCACAGAGTTCAGATGGAATCTGTAGTTTTTGTTATGAAATCCTGTTAATGTTAAAGCATTAGTTATATTTGATTAACTCTGTGTAAAGTTTGTCTTATTAAATAGTTTGGTGTGAAAAATAAAGAATTGGTCTCACAACAAGTAGTTTGTTTCCGAAAACAGTGAGATCTTAAGAGATCCACAGCCTACGGCTCTTCAATGGGGTGTCACAGGGTCCCCAGGAAAAGAAATTGTAAATGTAAAATAATAAAATAAATATTCATCTGTAGCAACAATTACAATTACACAAGAATATCCAGTAATGTCCCTGCCTACAATTAAAGACATTCACTTACCGAAAATCGGGGGCATCTGCTGTGGCAAATGGGTGCAAGCCTTTGACCACAAACTTAGTCACTGCTCGGTGACATTCGTCTATCCTGGCTTGAAAGGAGACGCTACCGGTAGACTTCAGCGAGAACTGCCAGCACTTGAGACAGACTCTGTCTGTCTCTCTCATCATGGTCACCTAAATGCACAGTAATGGCAGGTTTTGTAATAAGGCAGATCACGCTAACATAATATGCACTGTTAGTTGATTATTTACCTGCCACATTAACGGGAGAGGACATGCAAACGTTACCGCTGCTGCTGGGTTGAGATTCATGAGTCAGGAGCAGAATTAAAACATGACATTCATTTAAGGTTATCACGCGTTTTGTGAGCAAATTCTTTTGCATATTCGTAGTGTTTCCTCCCTTAAATGAAATGTCTACTTTGCAAGTATTGCAAGTTGCCCTGTTGTCATCCGTTCTCGTAAAGTATAACCAAACTTTTGAGCATTTGAGCCGCTTAGGCGTCGTGTTTCTGTCATGGTCCTGGGTCTTTTGACCCAGCGTTTTGAGTTTGAGTTTATTTTGTTCATTAGGTTATCTAAGTTCATTTGGTTATTAGACTCCTTGTGTTTTCTTCCCCTGTATTTAAGCTTCCCCTCACCCTTCGTGTTTCATGCTGCGTGTCTTATGTTATCAAGTTTGTATTATTATGCCTAAGTGTTTCTAGTTCTTATTATTTCCCCCTCGTGTTTCCAACTATGTTAAGTCTCCCCTGCTCTTCATGTGTTTCATGTCTGTGTCTTACATTGTGAAGTTCGGGTTGTCATGTCTACGTCTCATTATGTTTCCTGTTTTATTGTGAAGAGGTCTGGTGTTTCTGTGTTCATCGTGTTCAGCTAGACAGCGAGATAACGATGCTCCAATAACCAGACTTATTTTCCTTGTTGCGCTGATTTATTGAAGAATGGCCTCTGACCATTGCCTTCTCTTTGACCATCGTAAAACTGAAAATACAAAATACTGTATTAGCTAACTAACATTGTGAACTAGCTTGTTACACTCTTACTGCAAGCTAACAAGATAAAACTTTCAAATGTACAAATTATTGTGCCATTTTTACACAAAACAAAAGATAATAGTTATTTTATCGACATTCATACTTACAGACATATCTTGTCCAAGGCAACAACATTTTAAGGTCCGTATCAGCTTAGAACAATAACATTACGGTATCACTTTCCGCCATCTTTTATTTCTTCTTCACGTTCTCATTTTTTCCTTTCCCAAAGTAACCGAACCCATATTACAAAGCAGCCACTAGAGGGAGCTCTAGGGCAGCGTACAACTATAATATCCGATTTAAGTTATAAAAGGCAGAACAGGCTCCTTGTGCTTTAGTTTTCCCAGTTTAGTTTAGTTTATTTTGTATTGTTTTTCGTGTCCCACTCCACGCCAGCAATAAAGCTGTGTTTTTTGAGTTTACCTTTTGACTCTGTGAGTTTGCGTTTGGGTCCTACTCTTGCCTGCACACAGCCGTATTGTGACAGAAGGACGCAACACTGACAAAGAGAAACATGGGGCTTAAATACACTGAGGGATAACGAGGGGGAATGAGCCACAGGAGGAGAGCACAGCTGAGAGTAATTAAGCAGGACGAGGCAAGGGAAACAAAACTAGAAACATTAACATAGAACAGACTGTGAAAGTAAAACAGGAAACACACTGACGGAACTCTAGACATGTGAACTTGACAGACTGGGGGAGACAGAACATAGGGATCTGAAACATGGAACAGAAAGGCACAGTAGATCAACATGAACATAACAACGCCACAGGGGAAGAGTAAAACTGAACACGATGAACACAGAAACACCAGACCTCTTCACAATAAAACAGGAAACATAATGAGACGTAGACATGACAACCCGAACTTCACAATGTAAGACACAGACATGAAACACATGAAGAGCAGGGGAGACTTAACATAGTTGGAAACACGAGGGGGAAATAATAAGAACTAGAAACACTTAGGCATAATAATACAAACTTGATAACATAAGACACGCAGCATGAAACACGAAGGGTGAGGGGAAGCTTAAATACAGGGGAAGAAAACACAAGGAGTCTAATAACCAAATGAACTTAGATAACCTAATGAACAAAATAAACTCAAACTCAAAACGCTGGGTCAAAAGACCCAGGACCATGACAGTTGCCTGCCAGGTAAATGACGCTCCGCAACGTGGTGACGTCATTTGGGGCGATTGGAATCGATAAGGGAATCGTTTGGAAAAATGGCAAACAATTCCAAGGAATTGAAACAGTGGGAACCGGTTCTCAACAAGAACCGGTTTTTGATACCCATCCCTACTGATGATTTCTTGTGAACACTCCTTTAGTTTGATCCCAGTGACAGTATCAATCAACGCAGTGACAGTATCTTCCTCGCTGGCTCCTAACTCTTTATAGAGTAATCAGTGGTTTGCTGTCTCTCACCATCAAAACACTCCATAAATCCCACGATTGACTTCCTCATAAACCACTGAATCAGTTCCTTTCTAAATGAAGATTCGAACGTCACTGATCACCTTCCTCTGGCCATATGAATCAAGCCTTGACACAGTCCTTCTGAAGCAATGTGTTGTTTTTTCTGACACACACACCGGAGCCTCAGGTTCAAGTGGGCCATCACTATTGTTGGCCACATGTCGGCAAAGTTATGTGACATTAGTGATGTTTGTACTTTCTGCGTTAACTTGGTTTTAAAGCCTTGACTTTAAAATAGACACTGTTCAAAAGTTGATCTTAATCTTACAGAGAATATGATGATATTATGGATAATTAAAGTCAATCATATATTCACAAACACAACAAGCTGAAAGTCAGTGAATGCTGCTCGGTTTGCAGTCCTGAATATCACGGCACAAGCAGGATTCACTGCACTGTTAATGTTAGCTATGTTAAATTGCTGCCTCTGTTCGGTGGTGTCGAACCAAACGGACTTTAACGTGTGTTTGAACGAGCTGACGGTTCACTCATTAGGCTGAAAGATAGATGCTTTAATCACAGGAGTCACACATGCAGGGCTGTAGACAGGGGGGTTTGCTGTCCTTACAGACTGTGAGGGACCAAGCAGCCAAAGCAAAGAGGACACAGGCAAAAAAGTGTCTTTCAGACCTACCATTTATTAGCTCAAACATCAAAAGACATGAATGCTTTAAAAGCATCAACATCAGCTTTTCTCTGACAGCATGGTGGGAGTTTCTAAAAATAACGGAGTCTTCATTAATCCCATGCAAACGTACACCTATCTGGAACAACCCTGACATATTACAAAACAATAATATGATTAATTTCCCAGAATGGAGTTGTAAAGGAATTAAATACTTAGAACATATATTAGAGGGAACAGAATTTATTCCATTTGACAGACTAGTTGCACATTATGGGATCAACAAGAAAAGATTTTTAGATTATCAACAAATTAAATCCATAATAAAAAAGAAATTTAACCTCAGTCAAGTTGAATTACAAACACCACCAAGTGCGGCACATTTCCTTACTCTTAAATCCCCCAAATTATTATCTAAAATATACAGAACACTTTCTAAATTAGATGAATCAATATCCCTTCCTATTGCAAAGTGGGAAGCAGATTTATCAGTCAGCTTAGACCAAAACTTCTGGTCTCAGATTTGCTTAAAAACCTTTAAATTGATTAAAAATCCCAGTCTGCAAATAATACAATACAAAATACTACATAGAGTGCACTATACAGGTCATCGGATGTTCAAGATGGGCTTTACGTCTACCAACAACTGCTCACACTGTCAAGACAATACACCAGACAATTACATTCACGCTCTTTGGTTCTGTCCACCAGTTCAGAAGTTTTGGCGCGAGATATGTGAAGACTTATCAAAGTGTCTGAAATGTAAAATTCCAACCTCCCCTTTAGTATGCTTGTTGGGCAAATTGGATGAGGTCACTACAGAAACTAATACAGTCTACATGGTTTTTACTGCCCTATGCATCGCCAAGAAAACAATCCTCATGAACTGGAAAAATAAATATAATCTTAATTCTAGCCAATATAGAAACCATCTAATAGATCACATTAGTCTCGATACAGCCTCTGCCACCACATTAGATCAATCCATCTGGGCTCCTTTGATCGGCTCCATCACCTAGCGGGGGTAGGGGTTCGTGGTTTGGTCCCGCCTTAGCTATTGTGGTTGATGTGGAGTTGGGACGGGCTTAGGGCACCTGGAGGACCCCTAGAGATGTTATCCCTGGAGGGCTTAACCCGGGGGTTGTGTTCATAACCTGGTTAGTGGCTCTGGTCGCTCTTAGAGGTTGTTCTCCTCGTGGCTGAGTGCAGCGAGGCTGGAGGATGGTTTCAGGCAAGTTTTTGACTGAATTGTTATTGGCACCATGTGTCCCTTAAATCTCACAAGAAAGCTCTGACTCCTGGCTGAAGACATGGAATGCTGTTATTTAAGGTGGGAAATCACAATGTGGGAAACAAAATAAAAACACACACACAACCAGAGAAATGAATAAGAAAGGCACGTGTTAGAGAAATGCCTTGTTTGAGAAAAAAGTTAAATTAACCCACCTACAAACGCACATACACGCAATGAAGAAACAGCTTACATTCATGAACACGTGAAGATTTTCCAGCAAGATTAAAACAGCAAAATTTAACATACACCTGTTGTTAAATGATAAAGTTTATCCACTACTAACAAATAAACTCTCTGGGTTGCAGGACAACAACTTAACTTCAAAAAAAAGACACTGGTCTGACCAACCAGTGATGACACAACAAATTTAGTGGTAAAAAGATTCAAATTGTGACATGTTTTCTGCTGATTGATTAATACAAGTGATTACTGAATGAAAGAAAATTCCTTTTTTGGGCTTTTAAACATGATCTTAAGAATTTTAACACCTGTGTTGTCCTGTCAACTTGGCGGTCATGAGTTGATTATATGGCGAGAAAAAACAAAAAAAGGGGGAGAGAAGGCTGACACAGGGCCTGGTCCCGTTGTTTCTCCCCTCTCTGAATAACACAGCCAACACAACATAATTTTCCTCTTCGTCTGTTTTTGTTTTGTTTTTTCTCTTTATGCTTGATTACAGGCTCCTTTGTCAACCTGGAAAGCCGAGGCTGACCTGGACTCCTGCTCTCCCCTCTACCATCTTTGCTCTCTCCTCTACCATCTTTGATGTGACCCTGACCAAATGCTACAGCAGCTGGACCCACAACAACAACCTGAAAACGTCAACACTGCTGCAGGAAAACGATCTCATGCAGCGGAGACGGAGAGCGTTAAATCCAAGGCCCGTTTCACTACACGGGGGAGATTTCCAGACAGCTTCAGCTGACAGAGCTGTGACGAGACGCCCATTAAGCCTGGAGGAAAAGTGAGGCCGAGCAACACAATGCTGACCTTAACAACTCTGCATTAAAACTGTGCAGGACAGTGACGGACCAACACGGACGTTCGGGCAGCAAAAAGGGCGTGCCAGAGACAGGAGGAGGTCAGGAGGCACCTTGGAATGAACAAAAGCACCAGGAGAAAATAAGCTGAAGGCACAGGTGTCGGGGCTCGGCCAGGAGCTGACCTCTGAGAAGAGCCGAACAGCAAAGCTGTAGAAGGCCGTGGAGCAAAGCAAGGGAAACATCAATGGACTTCATTCTGACTTGTACGGAGAAGACTCTGAGGTTTCTGCCCTCAGTAAGAGCTCAAGGCATCAGAGCAGGAACTGAACATGGCTCAGGAGGAGCTGGCTGATAATCGAACCCATCAGGCTTGGAGTCCTAGACACAGGACTTCGAATCAGGCCGGAGCTTGCTGGAGCAGGAGGTCGCCAAACCTGACGAAAAAGCTCCAACAGCAGGAGCAAGCCCTGAAGGAGCTACAGAAGCAAAAGGGTCAAGTTAAGGAGGAGCGGAACAAGGAGAAGATGCAGGATACTGGAGAAAAGGACTGCCTCAATTGGGGCCAGAACCAGTATGGACAGAACTTTGAGCAGCAGCACCAATGGATGCAAACAGACTGAAATGGAGGAGGGCAGGACCCCAGGGCACGCTTCTGGCCGTGGTTTACCCAGAACACCAGAACAGGAAAGTGATGAACACAAACACACACAAACACAGACATCTACCTGCACTGACTCAGAATGAAGAGAAACACACATATGAACATATGCACTCGTTGATTGAGTGAGAAATGACACACACATGTGCAAAAAATCGAAATGCTGATTCAATTCACTGAGAAGTGATTCACACACACACGCTGATGCAATGAAAAATACTTTACTAACAAATGCTGCACACATACATCCAAATACGGAGTCGGTTACAACAACAAGAAGCCATTGATTGTTTATTGGTTAAATGCAGTTCATGTCACCCAGAGGGCATTTGTGTAGATTTAGGGGACAAGGTCTAAAGCATTTGGGTAGTGAAAACAATGTCTGTGCGTGATGTCTGTTTATGGCTCAAGGCCTCGACTGAATTGTTTACTGTGCTTCACACAGCCTGATAAGGAGCAGTGGTACAGAGTGAAAATGATGAATTAACGGTGTCAAGTCGTACCTTCAGATCCTGCCTGTTTGGTCCAGTTTGTGTTTTCATGTTTGGTTTCTGTTTTTGTTTGGTGCCAGCAATAAAGCTGAGGTTTTCAGTTACATTTCCGTCTCAGAGTCCTGCACTTGGATCCAAATTCAAATTCAAATTTTATTGGTCACATACACAGTCATACACAGTACGATATGCAGTGAAATGCTTACACAACTGCTCGTGACCTAAAGAAAAAAGAAAAGGCTATGAATAAGATAGAAAATAAATATGAAAATTAAAAAGGGTCAATTTAACTAGAAAGGAATCAAATAAAATAAAATATAAAAATTTAAGTTAAAAATGAAATAACTGTACAACACAAATTAGAATGAAGGGTAAATTTAACTGGGAAAGAATAAGATAAAATATATAAATTAAAGTTGAAAATAAAATAACTGTACAACAAAATACACAATACACAGTATAGAAATATATACGAATGTATGAAGAAATATAAATATATATACAGTGGGGCAAAAAAGTATTTAGTCAGCCACCGATTGTGCAAGTTCCCCCACCTAAAACGATGACAGAGGTCAGTAATTTGCACCAGAGGTACACTTGAAGTAAGAGGTACACTTGCAATTGAAATTGCAGCGAACATGATTGACATGGTAGCACTGAATGCACATGTGCTGTATCAAGCATGCACCGGGACGAAGGAAAGACGGGTGGACTTCCTGGTGGAGCTTGCAAGATATATATATATATATATATATATATATATATATATATATATATATATATATATATATATATATATATATATATAAACTGCCCTAGAGCTCCCTCTAGTGGCTGCTTTGTGATATGGGTTTGATTACTTTAAGAAACAAACAGACAATAAAATTGTTATTCATTTGTTTATATTACAGTTATGACCATAACATAAAACGTTTTTTCTTATTTTTCAGTGTTAAATACATTTTTAAACTGTGATGCACTTAAATTTAAACATCCAGTTTAAACCCTTTTCATGGGCTTTGTTTGACACACAATTGCTTCTTTATTGGGTACAGCATTTTTACGTGCATGTGCACGTAAAATACAAAATAGTGATATCATCTATAAACATACTGTATGTAGGAGGTTTTAAACCTCTTGGCTACCATTCCTTTCTTTTTGCTGTTCTCCACCTGATCATAAAGGACCTTCTTCTTCATTGTTTTACACTTACATCATCTACTTCCACCGAATCACAGTCAGCAGCATGGAGCACGTGTTGGGTGGATGAACCTCTGCCCTGTCTGATTACAGTTTGTACACACACTGCCTCCTGTGGACTCTTATCTTTCTTTAACCTTTAAAGTCTGACAGTTTCTAAAAGAGAGTAAATCTGCTGCTTCAGTTTAAACACTTCACTCATATATTAGCAGCAGGAAGATTAATCATCTAAAGTTCAGTGTGTGACGATTTTGTCTTCTTCTGTTTTATAAACACTACACACGACCGTTAAATGTGCTGATTTCTAACAAAATGTGTTTTTAAATGTTTTAATGTAAATCTTATCCTGGTTTCCTGCATTTAGCTCTTTGTTCTCTGTGACCATCAGAGTGAAGTCAAAATCAGCCTCAGACGGTCTCCTGGTTTATAACTAAAACTGTTTTAGACACAGAAGTGAAGCCTAAGAGACGCCATCAGTTTATTTACAACATTTATTTAAACAGGAAGAGATCTGTCAGCGTGACGAGATTAGGCTTAAAACTTTCCTTTTTGCTAAAGCATACAGTTAGGGCTGGACCAGGTGACCCTTAATCCTCCCTTATGCTACGTTCACACTGCAGGTCTTAATGCTCAATTCCAATTTTTTGATCAAATCCAATTTTTTTGTCTGCTTGTTCACGCTACAAATAAAATGTGACAGCAAACGCGCTCTAGTGTGAACGCTCAAAGCGGCCCCGGCTGACGTGGCTTGAAGCTGGACGGGCGACTCGGGCCCTCCAGCAGACGTGGCTTGAAGCTGGACGGGCGACTCGGGCCCTCCAGCAGACGTGGCATGAAGCTGGACGGGTGACTCGGGCCCTCCAGCTAACAAGACTTGAGGCTGGACGGGCGACTCGGGCCCTCCAGCTAACAAGACTTGAGGCTGGCTGGGTTCTCCCGAACCCCCAGCAGACGAGACCTGACGCTGGACGGGCCCCTCAGGCCCTCCAGCCGATGAGGCCGGACGCTGGCTGGGTTCACCTGAATCCCCAGCTGACAACACTTGAGGCTGGATGGGCTCCTTGGGCCCTCCAGCTGGAGCAGATGCAGGACCAGAGGCAATCGGCACCCCTGGCTGAGGGTGAAGATGAGTGGCTGACTGAGCAGATGACAACGCTAATGAATCCTCCACTAACTGAGCTACTGACTGGGTTATGGACTGTAACAAAGCTTGCAGAATATCCGATTGTGGTAGCGACTGAGTTATGGATAGCGGGGGTGAAGACTGAGCTATGGGTGACTGAACTTGAGGTGAAAGTGGTGGTGGTGGTGGAGTTGGTTATTGGGCGGCTAACGGGGCTACAGGCGGCTGCTGAGCAGGAAACACTGGACACTGAGCTACAGGTTGCTGCTGAGCAGGAAACACTGGACACTGGGCTACAGGCAGCTGCTGAGCAGGAAACACTGGACACTGGGCTACAGGCAGCTGCTGAGCAGGAAACACTGGACATTGGGCTACAGGCGGCTGCTGAGCAGGAAACACTGGAGACTGAGCTGAGGGTGGCTGCTGATCAGAAAACACTGGAGACTGAGCTGAGGGTGGCTGCTGATCAGAAAACACTGGAGACTGAGCTGAGGGTGGCTGCTGATCAGAAAACACTGGAGACTGAGCTGAGGGTGGCTGCTGATCAGCTAACTGAGCTGAGGGTGGCTGCTGATCAGCTAGCTGAGCTGAGGGTGGCTGCTGATCAGCTAGCTGAGCTGAGGGTGGCTGCTGATCAGCTAACTGAGCTGAAGGTGTGGAAATGAAAACTGCACCAGTCCGTACTACAGGAGAGAATGGAAGTGTGGTTGGGTGATGACGGTGAGGGTTGCATTTGTTCTTCAAGGATGGATCAAACAATTTAGCGATAAACCTTGGCAAAAAATGCTGCTGTCGTTGAGAGTACCAAGTGGCGAGGGCCTCCAGGAGAACTACTGAATCCTCTTTCCCTGGGCCGCCCATGCCAAACAGTTCAAAACTTAGCCTCACTCTTAGAGCTGTTATTATTTGTTTGAGTCCATTTATATTTAGAAAACTGACAGTGGAGGCAGTGGATGACAAAAAATTATCAAAAAATACTACCTCCAGCTGCCTCTTGTAGGGGCTCGCGGCGTGGACTACCCTCCAACAGTAATCCCAAAGGAGCGCGAGATTCTCTCCCTCAGAGGCGAAGTGTGAGTCCGCTGGATCCATTACTGGTCGCGTCGTTCTATCAGGGCTCTGTGTGCGGGGAGGTGGAGAGGAAGGTTTTATCATGGCACACATCTGTTTACATGGAAGGAAACTCCTCATGTGATGCGACATTTAGCAATTTGCAAATGTGCAGCACATCAGAAGGATGACTCTGAAATTACAAAGGGAAACAATTTTGCTGACAAAGCTGCAAAAGCAGCAGCTATAGCAACCACAGTCTTACTAACAACTCGTGAAATTCACACTATTCCACTGTCTGTACTGCAGGACGATTAAAAAGCAGCATCGCCAAAAGAACAAAAACAATGGCTAAAACACGGAGCAGTACTAGACACTGATGACATAGTCTCACTAATCCACTCACATCCCACAGATTTCATCAAAGATTGTTTGTTAGGTAGGAGATGGAGCCTCAACTCAAGAGCAGCTTTAGAGCTACAAAACCACTGGAGGTCAGGAAAGACTCTTAAACAACAGGAAACTCTTCCAGGAAACCAGATAAGCAGAACTCAATGCAGCACTAACAGAAAATCAAACAACTTAAGTCAATTAAGTCACAAACCCAAAATACACACATAAACCTAAAGGACTCTTGAATGGGAGCACAGAACTAAAGGCATAAAGTACCATGACAGCAACTCACATCAGGAATAAGAAAATAAAGACCCATAAACACTAAGAAATAACTGAATAGTTATTTTTTAAAAAACAAAAAAACAAAAATGATCCAAGCTATAAAAACAGGAGTTTCCTGGACAATTAATGTATCAGATCTGAGGACGTCGATTATAGCTGCTGGAATGTTTTGTTTATATGATCTTTATCTTTGCGGATGCTTGGAACCTTATTTAAGGTCTCTGGGCAAATTTAGGTGCTTTACTTTTTCCTGTTGTCGCGGTAACTGATAAACTGCTGGGATGGTTTGGAAGAGTTGAGGCAAGTTTGACCACATGTGATGTTTGTTGTTATATTATGAAAAATCACACAGTACTGTGCAAAAGACTTGAATCACCCAAACTTCTTTGTCTCTTTGGAATCAAATTTGAATTTCACAAAAAAATAATTAAATTCTCAATAAAAACCTCAATGTCAATCATTTAGTTGTAGCTGAACCATGAGCCATCAGGCAAATCTCCATTAGCAAGTTATGGTGGATCACCCCGTGCGTGGGGCTGCACAGCATCAACACGTTAGTGCAGTTAGCTCGTTAACGTTGTTAGCTACATAAAACGTTGTCACTGTGCAGGTGACCGGTGGTAACTCACTAACAGAGATTTGCTGTGTTAATGCTGTTATGGCATTAATGTCATTTTAAAGAGATTAACGCTGACAGCACTAATTCATACATGTTTGTAACACAGTTTTACTTTGTGTTCATGAACATTCTGAAGACTGTAGTTCAGAGTCACTGGCAGGCAGCACAGGAAAGTTCATTTCTGTGTGTCTTCAGATCATTTGACCCACAGTTCTGCTGTGAGGTTTAAAGATGATGATCAGCATGTTCTTCACTTTTGGTGTCAACACAGAGTTTGGATCAGCAGCAGGAGACTCAGAGTTCAGCTCTTGAACCCTCTGAGATATTTCATATCCTCCCTGGTGAATTTGATGTGTTGGTCCACAAAGTTCATGTGATCAGTGGTACATCCTGAGATTTGACTTTCACCCAGGTGTCATCCACATACCTGAACTAATAACTTGGTGATGGTCCAGGGTTGGATAACAAAGCTCTTTTTTCCATGTTGGGGAAACCTACAGTCAGCTGAGACTGAAGAAGTCACTTGGATGAGACCAGATGAACAGAACCTTTGACCTTTTTTGACTCTGCTTCTGTTGTTTTTTGGGGGATTCTTTTGTTTTTGTTTTTTTAGATGAGAAAAAAATACTACCAGCAGCAACAAGAAGCAGAGGTAAAGCTTGCAGTGCAATAGATTCATCCTTCTCCCCTTCACCCTTCCTGCCATTTTCTGTTTTAACTTCAGGTTTCTTCCTTTCATCATTCTTCCCTTCTTCCTTTTTCACTTCTTCCTTCTTCCCTTCTTCCTTCTTCCCTCCATCCTTCTTCCCTCCATCCTTCTTCCCTCCATCCTGTTTGTCTCCTCCTGGCTGACCTGCAGGTGAGAAACAGGTGTGAGGTGTCAGCTGTCAGGTAGGTGATGAGTGAAGAACAGAACAGAATCCATTTCCTCTTCAAACTGCTGTCAGACATTATCTACTGCACTCTGATCACATCACTCAGACCAGCTGCTTTCTACAAAATCTCATCAACAACATCTTTAGAAACAAACATCAACAACCAGGAAGCAGCTTCACCTCTGATCACAGACACACTCAACTCTACTCACTCACCTGGAGGAACAACATGAAGGTGGATGATGCTGATTGGTTCCGTGCTGATGTCTCTCCTCCTGCGCTTTGTTCCACTAACAACACGACACTCATATGTTCCAGCATCATTAATCGTCACATCCTTCAGAATCAAAGACACGTCTCCATCCTTCATCTGTCTGTCCTGCAGATCCACCCGGTTCTTAAAAGATGGATGCTGATTGGCTGAAATAAACTGACCATCCTGGTACAAAATCACATATTGTGGCACCAGGTCAGCTCTGCTCCACTTCACAATGTTGCTGTTTGGAGCTCGACATGTCAGAGTGATGTCCTGTCCAGACTCAGCTGTGATGATCTTTGGGTCTAAAAGAGGAAACAACAGAGAGCAGAGAGGTTAAAGGGTTTGTGTGTAATTAGTAATTAGTAATTAATTACTGATTACTTCTCCAAAAAGTAATCACATAACTTTACTGACGACTTATTTTCAAAAGTAATTAGTAACTTAGTTACTTTTAAAAAACATGATACACAATCTGAATAGATAATAAAGCAATAGACCTTTAGTCCAATTATATTTTTATGCATAATCCATTATATAAAATGTAATTACATTTTTTCAAAAGTCTCTTTTTAAAATTTGTTTCATTAGTTTTAATCTTTTAACTTTATGCATCAAGCACAAATTAAATTGGCTGAAAAGGAAGCGCTGTGAGTTCTGTGCCCCTAGAGACAACAAAACAAGCCTAAGATGCTGCAAATATGTTTGCAAGGCCCACCTCTCCTGAGTATCACATACCAGTCATGTGCATGAATACACATGCACACACAAACATACACATGCCCACACACAGAAACACACACAGACAAACACACACAAGCACACTCACACATACACACTAGGCTTCATGTTGAGTTTGGTCTTTGGTTTTCAGTTTATTTTTTACATTAAATGTTCATTTTGTAATTCATTTTCAGTGCCTGTTTGTATTTTCACTGCAGTTATTTAATGTCTATTTATTCATGTTAAACACTGCTTTGAGACACAGCTAAAGAAAGTTGAATAAAAATGGTGAGAAATGTTCTTTGTGATAACTTAAGAGCAGTTAACAAGGACCAGTCAATTTCGACCGGGAACACTAAAGTAAGGGGATGGGGGATGCAGAAAACCAGAGGGTTTTAAACATCTTCCAGGCTCTGACCTCAGAGGGACAAGAAAGGAAATCTTCTTCTGGTCAGCGATTTCCAGTTTTATTTCAAGTCTCACTAATTCAGTCAAGTTTTCATCAAAGATTGTTTGGTAGGTAGGAGATGGAGCCTAAATGCAAGATTCAGTAGAAAAAACATAAACCCAAGAGCAGCTTTAAAGCTGAAATCTCAAAGTACAAAACTACTGCAGATCAAAGAATCTTAAACAACAGGAAACTCTTCCAGGAAACCAGATAAGCAGAAGGCAATGCAGCTCAAACAGAAAACCAAACATCTCAAAATGAAATTTAAGTCATGAACCCAAAAAACACACATAAACCTAAAGAACTCTTGAATGGAAGCGCACAACTAAGAGCATAAAATACCATGACAGGAACTCACATCAGGAATAAGAAAATAAAGACACATAAACACTAAGAAATAACTGAAAGCAAAATGTCAAGAAAGAATTAACAAACAAAAAAAGAAACACGATCCACGCTACAAAAACTGGAGTTTCCTGGAACATTTAATGCATCAGATCTGAGGATGTAGGAATTTTTTGTTTATATGATGTTTGTCTTTCCGGATGGGTGGAACCTTAATTAAGTAATTTTCTTCTTCCTGTTGTCGTGGTAACTGATAAACTGCTAGGATGGTTTGGAAGTACTGAGGGGTTTTTTTGCTTTGCAGACATTTTGACCGCATGTGATGCCTGTTTTTATGAAAAATTACACAGTACTGTGCAAAAGTCTTGAGCCACCCCTAACTTCTTTGTCTCCTTGGAATCAAATCACAACAGTTTTTTCTTTTCAAATTAAAATCTTAAGAAACAGCAGAAGCTTTCTGAAGCTTCTCTTTGGATACTGGCTGCTTCTTCACTCAGTTTCAGTCCTTGTAGCTGACAGAGGAATTTGTTTCAAATATAAAAATACTCCAAACTCAAAGGATCAAGCATCTTTAGACACTTTAATGCTAGCAGCCTGTCACTAAAACACAGTTCTTCTTTTTTTGGTTGAATCTATGAAAAATGTCAAAGATAACAAAATTTAACAGTCACAATTGTGTTGTTCAATGATTTGTGCACAACAACAACAATGGGACCTCTCTCATCCATCAGTCATCATGTGGACATTTTTCTGACACACTTTGAAGCTGATGGACGTTTTGTGTCTGCACTAAGTACGTTTTCACCAGCTATGGCACCGGCAGGATTCACTTTCACAGACTCACAACCACCAGCTTCACCCCTCTCCTGCCCCTCCAGCTGTAGACTTTAACATTGAGTTTCCCCACACATGTTTACAGGCGAGTTAGAGAGCAAGAGAAGAAGAGACGGATTCATAAATGTCTTTGTTTCTGCTCTAACCAAACAATGCTGCTCTACAACTCTAGACTACCAGCCACAAAGACAACAGCTGGAGAAACATCTGCCTACCTCTGACATCCACCAGCTCATCCATACAACAAACAAACATCAACAACCAGGAAGCAGCTTCACCTCTGATCACACACACACAAAACTCTACTCACTCACCTGGAGGAACAACATGAAGGTGGATGATGCTGATTGGTTCCGTACTGATGCCTCTCCTCCTGCGTTTTGTTCCACTAACAACACGACACTCGTATGTTCCACTATCAGCAGTGTTCACATCCTTCAGAATCAAAGACGCGTCTCCATCCTTCATCTGCCTGTCCTGCAGATCCACCCGGTTCTTAAAAGATGGATGCTGGTACTCTGGAACAAACTGTCCTTTTTCGTAAAAAAGCACATATTCATCTTTCAGGTCTTCTCTGCTCCAAACTATAACTATGATCTTCTTGTTTGGAGCTCGACATGTCAGAGTGACGTTCTGTCCAGACTCAGCTGTGATGTTTTTCTCGTCTGAAAGAGGAAACAACACAGATCAGATACGTCGAAGGTCAAAGTACAATTATGATCAGAATGATTGACTTTAAATATTTTGTTTATTTCCTTTGACATTTAAGTTTTTAGTCATGTTGGATTTAATGAACCTCTGAACATCCAGCAGGTCACCAGTGACCCACTGAGGGGGAATTTTAGCCTCATGCTAAACATGCAAAGTGTATTACCATGTAAACAGGCTGATACTCTTCAGTTATTTACCTCCGAGATAAACACGTTCTAACAGTTAATCTCACCTGCAGAGACGAACACGAGGACGCTGAAAAACAGCAAAATGGAGCAGAGTGACGCAGTTCCAGCAGACATGTCTGTGTTTCTGTATTACAGTGGTGGGCTGGAACAGACAGTGGTGGGCTGGAACAGACAGTGGTGGGCTGGACCAGTGTCCTCCAATGCAAACGTATAAATGAAGAAAACTGGAGAGCAGCCAGTCTTTAAATAATGATGCCAAAATATTTGTACCTAAGAGGTCAAAATCAGGACTCTTATTTTCTTAAATTAATGAGGAATTATCTGGTTTTGTGGCTGAAACATATTTAATAACAGTCATTTGGTTTTGGACATGACTGATTATAACAAATATACACTGGTTAAAAGCTTTAGTGTCATTCAAGGTTGTTCAGCACTTTGGATTCAGAAATTATTTTCTATTATTTTAAGAATCATCAGCTCTTTATAGAAAGCTGAGATGATAACTTAAGTTGGTGCAAGTAGATTAGACAAAGCTTTTTAGACAAAACATTTTGAGTGCTCAGAGCAGAAAAGGGCTATTTAAGAACCAGTCCATTTACCATTTTCTTCAAGCTGTTTTTTTCCCCTTTTGTGTCACAAACATAGTAAAGAATATTTAAAAAAGCATAATTTCATGACATCCCTGCATTAGGTAAATCAAATGATCACACCTGATATGTGCCTTTAATTAATTTAACACAGCTTTAATGCTGGCACGGCAGAACACAGGAAATACAAAACTAAACTGGGGAAAAGTAAACTAACACTCGCAGGTAGACACAGGAAGATCCACACAACATGAGGGAGAACGTGACACAGAACTGAGGGAGACGCAGACATAAATACACAGAGGGTTAACGAGGGAAGTGGGAGCACACGGGGAACACAGGTGACACTGATAATAATCACGGGACATGGCAGGAGTGAACACAACACTGACGGTAGAGGTGAAACAGGAAGTACAGAGGTTCAGACAGGAGGAGAGAGAGCACGGGGAGAACACCAACATAACGGGCAGGGGAGACACGGAATAAACACGAAAGGGGACGAGGGCTCATGAATACACAGAGGGGCACACAGGGGGTGAGAGTCACAAAGGGAAAGCACTCAGGGAACAACACAACAGGGCAACTCAGGAAACAGAGCCTAAACAGGGAACAAAATACAAACATACAAGAAAACTAAGAACACTGGGCCAACATGGCCCAGGACCATGACAGTCTGAGCTCTAACCCTGGCTGCCAAATGTCCCCCTGAGGCCTTTGTGCCTTTTACCACCAGACTAAGTTTGTAGTCCTATCTACTAATATTATTTTATTTTTTATTATAGCACAAGGTTCAGTTAGGTTACTACTTTGACTTCCTCAATTTGAGCACATTTCTGACCCGATACTTTATCAAGCTTTTACTCGAGTGTTTTTGACACTAGCAGCTGTACTTCTACGTAAGTAAAAATTGCCTGCAATTTTGCCACCTCAGTTGCCACTTTTCTGGAGTTTGTATACTTTTTATATTGAAACGTTCAACGTTTTACGTGTTATCCTTGATCACAGTTCTAAACAAGTTAACTTTCTTCACTTCAAAGTAACCCAAAAAAGAAACTATATGTCCAGTTCTCTTTACTCCAAACCTGGTTTAAGGCTATGCTGTTGTTGTGATATGGCCATACAAATAATATTAAGTTTAATTAATATTTAAAAAAAATGGCTGCTTCATGGCTACCGGTTCAGAGAATTTGCAGACTTTTATGGAAACTGTCACAATGTAACACTCTCACTGTCAAAACAGGGTTGATCCATGTTTCTATTAACACTGATTCATATATCAACAGCTCTGAAAATCCTTTTTTTTTTTTAAAGTAAAGCAGAACAGGATCTCTGTATCTCTAAAAATCCCAACAAAGGGCTGCTAGTTTCCTAGTGGCATTTTCTCATTTAAACCATGGTGACTTAAAAGTTTAGCAGCAAGACACTTGTTTCGTTTGTTCCATCAAACATTTCTTTCAGCTATCTGTGTTTATCAGAGCGATATGTGACTCATTTTTATTGAATCACCAGAAAGTACACAAATACAAGATTAAATATTTTATTTATTTACCAAAGATAGATAATTACACATTGATACAATGAACAAGGTGTCTATGAAAATTACACATGGTGTAAGAAAAACATTATAACATACAAATAAGTGTTTTAAGATAATCTGACATACTTTAAAAGCATAAGAATAAAAGTTTAAAAAAAAAAATCATGTTCTTTGATGATCACATTACATGTATCACATTTTTAAAGCATAACGTAGGGTGTTCACAAAAACAGTTTTATGATTACTTTTTCCACAGTGCTTGTATGCCTCTTGCAAAACGATGTACTTTTCACCATAAGACATAATAACTCACGATTATCTAAGACCAGCCATGAAATGTCCATCGCTTCATTACAATCATTTGTCTCCGCTGCTGCCCTCAGATCCAGTCTTCTGTACTGTGGGGTAAAATTGCTTTTTTGGTGGTTCATAAAAAAGATCTCAAAAAGCAATGTTGGTGAGGGGACCAGAAACACTGGGTTGCAGAGCAGCTGGTAAGGACTTGTATATTTCTGGAGAGTCTGCAAAAGCTGTCTTCCTCGTGCTCCTGATTGGATAAGGGAGCCCGGCTCTGATATCTCACTGGTGGCAGCTAAAGGTAGGCATGCCTTGGAGGCGGAGTTGGTCTCGGGCGCAATCTTTCAAACGAGCCTCACGGCATTTCAGGCAACCTCAGGCCGGAAACAACATCCGGTCACTCGCGGTCAAAATCCACGCAGAGCTGGTGTTTCGCAGGGATCAGGTTAACACATCTGGGTCTAAAAATATAAAGAAAAACAAAAAGACTTTTAAAACACGCAAACTAGCAAAATATCAAAGGAGCATAACATAACAATAACAAGATGATATGAGATACCTGATGAGGCCATGATAGGTGATGTAGACATGTAATGTATAAACTTTTACGGGAGTTAAAAGTCGAGCTTATATATATTTTAAAGTGTATTGTACGTGGGATAGGCTCCAGCGCACCGCGCGAGCCTGAAAAAAGGATAAGCGGAAGCGAATGGATGGACGGATGGTGTATTGTACGTGTTACAAACCATTGTGATATTTTTTTTAAATGAAAGGATTGAGAGAATGGTAAAAAGGAAAATGCAAACATGTAGTTAGAGAGGAAGATTAACACTTACCGAATGATATGCGGATAAGGAAAGAGACGCAAGTTGCTGTTGAGATCGGCCGCTTCCTATGCGAACTCGCAAGCAGTCTGAGCGGCGCCAGTTGTTGATATGGCTGAAGGCAGGGGTCTTCTGGGAGCACGGCGGCAGTCTTAACCTGAGCGGGAGATCATAAAAATCGGACCTACAGCCGATTGGCTAACCGGGGTGCGAAGGGAGCCGTGCCATTGTTATGTGATTGGCAGGGGGGCGACATTAGGCGGAGTTGGTCTCCGGCGGAAATTTTCAAACGAGGTAAGCAGCATTCGGGAGCTGAGCGGGAGCGAACAAGCAGGACAAATTGTGCTCTGGAAGCGGTTGCGGGTCGGTGCGATTAAGAGCGAGGTAGAACTTAGACTCTGCGTAGAATTTTAGAGGTAGCTAGTAAGAGGGATGGTTTTGAAGAAAAAAGACTAAGGATTTTTCCCCTGATTTTGAATATAAGGTTTTGGGAATAGAGGGGGTACCAACAAGTTATTCTAGGGTTTTGGAGAAAACGCGGAGGGATTTTTAAGGAGTTTTCCCTGCGTAAGGAGGATTAGGGTTAGGGGATTGGCGAGAGTTTTTTTCTGACTGAGTTTTATTCTAAATCTACAAATGCATATAAATCGAAATAAAGTTTTGCCCCAAGGCATGCAGCCTGTATTTCCGGCCATACTGAATGTTACAAAAGCACAAGTTTAACTAAACAATTTTAATATGGTTTAACAGATTTTTAAACACATAAGCACGGAGCCTCGAGAGAGCACGGTCCGGAGACACGGGCGCGCCCAGACACACAGCACGAGCCGTTTATTGTGGCTAGCAAATTAACTGCAAACAAAAGGCAAAACTAACAATACACTAAACTGGTTGAGCTAAATTAAATAAAAACCTACAACAGGAACATGGACCAGACATAAGAAAACTTGACCTCTTGGCCTAGAAACAACGCAGACGATCTGACAATGACACACTGAAAACAAAGGACTTAAATACACAGGAGGTGATTAGGGGAAGTGGGAACACATGGGGGAACAGCTGACTGACATGAGGCTAATGACAGGACAGGAAAACGGAGCTTTTCCGTTTTCGTTTTAAAAAATAATCCCGTCCACACATAAAGGCAGAAATGAAGGAAAACGCTGCTATGAACATGTCAAAGCAACAGGTGGCGATATATTCCTAACTGTGCAGAAATGTTGGCCAATCAGAAGTCTAGATGCCTCGGTGGGAAAGAGTAAACAAAGCTGGGGCATAGAAGCAGAACCGAGTCGTATGTGGGGAGGGACAGTAACTGTGTGTGTATGTAAGCATTTAAACACTGCAGAGAGTAGAATTAACAGTAACAGTATTGTAGAAATTCATTTCACCAAAACAATAACGTGGCGCACAGTGTGACGTCAAAAAATGCGCACATCTTTGACGCATTTTCTCCGTTTTTCTCGTCCACACGTAAATGCAAAAACGGAGTTTTAGAAGATATCCATCCATCCAGTTTTTAGAAAGCTTCGTTTTCAGTGACTAAAAACGCCGTTTACATGTGGACGAAAGGTGCAAACGCATAGAAAAATCTGCGTTTTCAAAAATACCCGGGTACGTGTGCACGTAGCCTAAATACAATGAACAAAAAACCCACAACTCCTTCAAAATAAAACAGGAAACACGAGACACAGACATGACAATACAAACTTGATAACATAAGACATGCAGCATGAACCACAAAGGGTGAGGGAATACAGGGGCAGAAAACACAAGGAGTCTAATAACCAAATGAACTTTGCTAATCTAACGAACTTAAACATAAACAACATCCAAATAAACTAAAACTTAAAACGCTGGGTCAACAGAAACGGGAACCTGACAAAATATAGTCTATAATTTATTTTTTTTCTGTACCCCACATAATTAAACATTCAAGTTGAAACTTGAATGTTGCATCCATGGAACATTCAAGAAATGTGAAACTGCTATCAAATAAGGGGTGCTATGTTAATATGTAACTTGACCTGTTAAGGTGTTTTTTGATGGAAATAGCTTTTGATTTCAGCAAAAATTGATCTATTAATACTGCAAATTAAACAAATGACCATTTTCAATTCTCTACAACCTATAAAATGTTTTGAAACCCTGTGCTTATTAATTTGGAGCAGTGCATACTAAGTTTTTTTTATTTTTGAAAAACACTGTTTTTATTGTGCGGTTTGTTCAGTAACATTTAAATTATACTCGAATGGTTGATGACTCAAAAATTATGCTGACTGAATCGACTTTTTAGGAAAATCACAGAAAAATATAATTTGCATAATAATTTGGAACACAGTGTAGATTTTTGCTTTGTATGTCTAACCAGACCTTAACAAAAAAAATATTTGTAACTTGTGTAAATAATTGTTTGTTTTTTTTACAAACACGCAAATTCTAGTCTACAGATGCACAAGCATAAAATTTTCAGATATTTTGGTTTACAAGGTTACAAAACTCAGTTCACAACTTTACAAGTACAAAATATTCATGAGCACAGTTTGAGCCCATCCACACATTACACTTCTTTGTCACAGCTGGATTACAGATGTTAAATCCACACAGACTCTGTCTAACCTTGTATCACTTTCACACACATTATTATTAATATATAACCTTCACTTTCTCACAGTAAATCTCACCTGCAGAGACAAACACAAAGACGCTGAAAAACAGGAAATTGTAGCAGAGTGACGAAGTTCCAGCAGACATTTCTGTTTCTGTTTTAAAATCAGAATCTGAGATTCAGAAGAGACTATATGAGATGAACTCTGAGGTTCAGATAAAGCTGAAAGTCCCTGAGTGAGAGAGCAGGTCTGTAACGCCACACTTATGAGTTAGAGAGAGAGATAGAGATGGTGGGCTGGACCGGAGTCCTCCAATGGAAACGCAGAAATGGTTCTGCATTAGGTTAACATTAGGACTGACGTATATTAAATTATATATTAAATTATATTGAATTAATGAGGAACAATCTGGATTCATGGCAGAAACATATTTAATAACAGTCATTTGGTTGGATATGACTGATTATAATACACTGGATGAAAGCTTTATTGTCATTCATTTATTGTTCACCAATTTGGATTTGGAAATTATTTTATATTATTTTTAAGTCATCGGTATATATACTATATATAAAGCTGAGAAGATAATTGAAGCTAGCGCATGGAGATTAGACAAAGCTTTTCTTCAAGCCTGTTTTTTTTTCCTGTGTCTCACAAATTATGGCAATGAATATTAATAGAAAAGAGTAATTACAGGGCATCACTGCTTTAGGTAAATCATTTAAATTATCACAACTGACACGTGTGTTTGTGTCATCCATCTTAGATGATTGTAATGGCTTTTTTTTGTTTTCTTTTTTAAACGGGATTAGAAAAAAATCTCAGTTTCACACCTCTGAGTTGAAAGCAACCTTCCTCCGCCCCTCATACTGGTACAGTAACCCCACCACTTTTTTCCCCAGCATCTTCTAGAATGACATCCTACCTTGGTCAAACTGAAGCTCCTCTGCTGCCACCTGTTGGATTTTTACATAGTTTACATATAGTACCTCACACAGGAAACCTTTCTTACACACACACTTTTTTAGAGAGAGAAGAAAATAAAATAAAAACTGCTTTTGGAGGAGGAGAACATATTTGAATATTTTTGTTAATTTTTTCCAAAAGATCAACAATGTCTGATAACTCATCTCAGCCTCCAATAATACATCATCATAGATATTTGATTCCATTTTTGTGATCATCTGGATTCATTCTTTGGTCATAAGGTGAGCAGGACTCACTAAAGTGATGCTGTGCCTCTTCAATAAATACAGTGTCTGCAGTTCAGCAGAGAGGAAGTGTTTGTTTCTGTTTACTGGAACAACTGCATTAACCACTAAGATGTGGTGAGACAGATATGTAGACTCCAAAGTTCCTTTGGTTTACTTAAGTCTATTTTGTCTATGTCTGTGAAGGTTCTCAGTCATCCAGGTCATCGTAGTCTAAGGAGCTTAGAAAAAAAAAGCATCAGGACTTCTTTAAGTTGCTTGAAGACGTTTCACCTCTCATCCGAGAAGCTTCTTCAGTTCTAAGGTCAAATGGTGGAGAGTCCCAGATTTAAACCCAGTGGGAGTTTCCCCCCAAAGAGGGACAATGAACCCCCTATTGAACCTCTACCTAATCACATGAGCCAAGGTGAGAAAATGGGTGTAGCTCACAATCAGCCAGGGTTTCGGGTGAGCTCATTGTGAAACCTGGCCCCACCCTACCATGTGATGTCCTGATGTCAGATGGCCCAGGATGTGAGTGGGTGTTAAGGCGTCTGGGGAGGAATTTCAAAACTGGATTATAGATGGCAGACAGTTGGTGTCGTAAACCACCGCCTCTGATCAAAGATGGTCGCTCACAGTAGACATAAATGGCTTCATTCACTCCTCTTTCAAACCATCTGTCCTCTCTGTCCAAAATGTGAACATTGGCATCCTCGAAAGAGTGTCCTTTGTCCTTTAGATGCAGATGGACAGGCGAGTTTTGTCCTGTGGAGGTGGCTCTTCTATGTTGTGCCATGCGTTTGTGAAGTGGCTGCCATTGTTTTGTTGTTTGTTCACAGTTAGAATAAAAAAAGTTCACAGCTTAGAATAAAATCTATAATTCCTGCTTCATGACTTAGTGAACTATGATCATACATGGTTGAACATCCATTAAGTTATCAGCAGGCATTCATATATGTAGTTAACTCAAGAGGAAAATACACAACAGAGTGGGTTGAACTAACTAGAATGAAAAGTTTGATATTATTGAACTCAGAGATCAGATTTAAAGTTATTTTCCAAATCTGCCTTCTGGAACTGATTAGTTTTTCAGTAAACCTCAGTTATTCTGTCTGTATCATTTTATGTTGCATTAGAACAAAAGAGGCAAAGCAAAACTGGTTGCCCAACCCAACCTGTGACCATGAGCTGTGGGACTTTTTTACCCAAAACAGTTTTGCTTCTCCAAATTAGAGAACTGGATGATGACTTTGACCTTTGACCTATGATGACTTTGACCTCAGAGAGGCTTTAAGATCCATTGAAAGTTTAACAGCACTGAGCTCTCTGCTCATTCAGGAAATGTGATTCAGAAGGAAGTCCAGTCTGAGTTCATGAATTTGTAGTTTATCAGACACTACAACACTCAAGTCTGTGTTTTAATCTTATATTACTGAGTGAGACTATATAAATGTTTCCAAGGGGAAGGAACAACAACAGGATACTTGTTGTAAGTTACTGAAGACATAAAACATCTGCATGCCAATAAATTAAGTAACTGATTTCCATTAAGTAGTTCTGCAGCATCAGAGTCTAATTCAGTGATAAAAATACATAAAATCTGTAACATGTGGATGTCCTCTGGTCTGAGGTGCTGGGGGGACCAGTTACAGACCAGCAGCTGGATGTCAGTGGTTGGACTGGTGGACTACTTCAGTGAAGAGTAGACGACGTCTGGCTCTGGTTTAAAGTCTGAACACAAACACACACAATTCAAACAACAGGAAACATGATTACAAGCTTGGTAGTTCAGTCAAGACCTCCAATCTCCACCTCTCTGCATCACACACAGTCCCAGTTCAGACTTTACTGGGAACCAGTTTTAGATACAAATCAGAACGTCCACACTGCTCACACTTTAAACTGCTTCTTCAAATTATTCTAGTGTGGTTTAGTGTTTCTTTCTCTCAGCTTCAGTTCTTACTTTTTGTTTGTCATTAGTCCCCTCTGTGTTCCGTCTGTAGTTTCTCTGCCTCACCTCTCAGTGTTTCATGTCTTACTTCATTTATGCTGCTGTTTCTGATGGTTGTTTGTGTCGATCTTCATTCCTGTTTTACTTTGTCAGTGAGGTTCAGTCTTTGACTGAAAGAGCTGCTCAGCACCCTCACAGACTCATGCAGAGGGAGATGTGGGTTGTTCATGATGTAATACTGAGTGCATACGTGTGTTCTCACTATAGCAAGAGTAAGTATAGATACATCTAGCACAATATATACCTGGATGGTCTACTGATAACCAGCAGTAATGACAGATGTTCTGTAGTTATTCAGTAGTCAACTGGACTGTCAGACATCTTGCTAATATGTTTCAATTTATCTCAAAGTCCTAGTGAAACATTTATGGACTGTATCCTACTGAAGACTAGTAACATTTTGCTCTCTGGGTACAGAAACAGTGCTCTGTTTTTTTTCTCTCAAGCTCAGAGGTTTTACTTTGTAGGTGAACTGTTGTGTGCAGTTTTAGAGAAACAAATAAAAAAAAAAATCTACTGTTTCTTGCAGGTTCAATCAAAAATAGACCCTGCACTATTGTCGGTGTTATTCTATTGCACGTCAACTTCAGCTGCCTGCCTGATGTACCTGCAGGGTTATAAGGAGAGTCACAATTATATGTTGCACCATTTCCTGTATTTGAAGCAACACTACGCTGTTGAAATTCATGCACTATAACTTGTGTTTTCACTGCACAAGTTTATTTTTGTTGAATCTGATTGTGAAGATTTGTGTTCTGTGTTCATTTCCAGCTCTTTATTTTTATTCTTGGACTTGACTAGAGTACCTCTGCATGTTTCACAGTTCAGGGTAATATTTCATTAGCTTACACTGAGCTTTGTTGGAGCCCCTTAGTTCATCCTGTCTAAAACAATCTGTATTAGCTCCTCTCCCTTTAAGGCAACTTTCTACCATGCTTTCTACCTTGCTGCCAATCACTAATAAAAGGTTGAAATAACAGGTGGCTGGAGCATATGTCACTGAGACCATATTAGGTATCGATGATATCATACAAACCCAAGAGTAGAAAAATCATTATATGTTTAGAGCAATCTGCAGCCTGCACTTTTGTTTCTCATGGATTACTTTATTTAAACTTTTCTTAGCTTAGCCTAGCATAATGACGGTAAACAGGGTGAACAGCCCAGCTGTACCTGAGCTTTCTTGTCCTGATGGTTGTTTGTCCATTACTGACATCGTCAGAGCCCACTGCTGGGTAGACCACAGTTGTATCAGTCTCTGTAATATTAAGCATATAAAATTACTGAAGCTACCACTGTTATATTATTACTCAACAGCTGCAAAGTAATTGACAAGATTAGGTGATTAAGCGATTTTTATAATCGGCAGCATTTTTCAGCTTTCCTATGTTAACACCTCTGCTGTGAAACTCATAATGACCAGAAATAACTGACGGCTCATTCTGTGAAAAACAACTGTGGATGACCACAAGGCTGCTATATTCTAATAATACAAATGCACACACTATACCACAAAGCACAAAGCAAAAGGGTTCTCATGAATTGAACGCTAGCATTAGATCTTGTGGTGAGACGTCTAAACCTTAACCTGGTTCACACTAACTGGGGTCATCAACAGGAAGTAGCTGCTGTGGTTTTACATGTATGTTTAAAAATGGTTCAAATGTCTGAGAGGCTGAAAACACAGCTAAAGGTCTATGGACTGTTCAATCTGTGACTTAATTGGCTTCACACTAAGCCAAAAAAAATTATCTTCTCAAGAACTTTCACAGGCACAACTTTCTGAGAAGATGGAATGATCTTCCTGCAGTCCTGACCTCAACCTCACTGAACACTTGTGGAATCAGCTTGTGAGTGCTAGTCATGCCATCATGAACAACACAAACACATACAATCTACATACTTGACTCTGCTGCTCAACTCACAAATTTTCCTTACAAATCTTGTGCCATTTAAGAGAAGAAACAGACTTTCCAACAGTATAAGATTTATTGCCAAGAAGCAATAAATTAGTGTTACAACAAAGAAATCAAAGAGAAAGTTCCTTACTAACGCCCTATTTCTGAAATATCCTCACCCCTACTTTGCAGTGTTCCTTAATTGTAAAGTTGCAAAAAAGTTGTTTTAGAAACAAATCTAACAACTCAGCAGCCATTTGAAACACGTCACATAGTTTTGCAATTATATTTAAAATTTTAAATGTCAACCTCAACCCTTTTGATGGAAACACAGTACTACCTTTGCTTTTTCTGATTGGCTGTTGTTGAGGATCTGATAATTGGATGTAACTGTACATGACATAAGTGATGATGTCATCTTCTCCAGCTTCTTCTTGATCTGCTGAAATGATGCAAAATTAAAAATAATATAAATTAAATATCTAAAAACAGGTTGCATTTAGGAAAGTTGTAACTATAATAATAATGTATGTGACCTTTATTCTACTGAAGAATCTTAAACACGAACAATCAGGAAGTCTGAGTCTCACCTTCAGGTTTCCTGTGAGCACATCGTCTCACCAGCAGAACCAGTAACACCAGTAGAACCACAACACAGGATGATCCAACAGAGGAGACCAACATCATAGAGAGAAGAGGATGAGAGCGTGATGGAGGAAGAGCGATGGAGGTGGAACCAGGAGGAGAGGTGAATGTAGGTGGAGGTGTGGATGTAATGCCTTGAGCAGTTATTGATGGAGATTTGGTGGCAGTGAGTGAATGTGAGCTGGTGGGTGAGGGTGTGATGGTGGGTGGAGTTGTGGTGCTGGATGTATGTATTGAGGTGGGTGAAGATCTGACAGTTGTGGTGGTTTTGGTGGTGGGTGTAGATGTAGTGGTGGATGTAGGTGGAGGTGTGGATGTAGGTGGAGGTGTGGTGGTGTGTTTGCCTAAAATAAAGCAAACACAGTCATTAAGTTGTCGTCACATTGTGAATGTTGAAAGCTGCAGAAACACAGACAGGTGAGTGTGTCACCTGTGACAGTGATCCAGCTGGATGGAGACTCTCCATGACCGCTGATGTCACACTTGTAGAGGCCTTCATCAGACCTGGAAACATGCTGGATGGTCATGTGACCTGTAGGCTGCTTCCTGATGAGGGAGCCATCTTTATAGAAAGCAGCTGGGAGGTTGGAGGGAGTGGTCTTTGTTTTACAGAGCAGAGTGACGTCATCTCCCTCCATCACAGGGAGGACAGGACTCTGCAGGATCACTGATCCACCTCAACACAGAGACAAACTACAGCATTTCATCCATTTACACACAGCTTCATCAACACTAACTCCACACACTCAGCTTACCAGTGTCATACCTTTGTTCCTGGCTCTCCACTCTCTTAGTCTCTGAATGTGTTTCATCCGATGACACTATATGACATTTCATCTTTACTTGATAAAATGGAATTATCTACCTGCCCAAATGACTTTATCCATACAGCATTATTTAAAATCTGTTTTCTTGCTAATGGCCTTGTGCTGTAGAAATACACAGCTCAGAAATTACAGGCATATCTCTAAGATCCCTTTCTTGTGAAAGCTTCTTAAAAACGTGGCCAAACAAATCATTTCTTTTATGGAAAAGCATGACATCTTTGACAAATTTCATTCTGGGTTTATGTGTGCTTCACTCTACAAAAAGTCCTTTACTCAAGGTTTCTAGTGATATTTTGAAGTCGGTTGACTCTGCTGCATCCACTGTAATGGTTATCCTGGAGCTTATTTCTGCCTTTGGCACTGTTGATGACAGTATTTTGATTAACAGGCTCTTAGGTTTTGCTCTAAAGTGGTTTAAATCCTATCTTTCTGGCAGAAAGTTCGGTGTTTTTGCAAACCAGGTGATGCCAGACTCTAAGAGTCTGTTCTGTGGGGTACCACAGGGATCAGTCTTGGGAACAATTCTCTAACCCTTTTTTTTTTGGTATATTTTCACCCTAGGCAAATAATTTGGCAATTTTCTCGTGCGTCTTATCATTTCTTTGCTGACGATATTCAGCTTTACTGTTCTTTTAAGCCAAATTAATATTTAAAGTTGCCCTGCTTGATAAACTGTTTTAGTATTAGCAAACAGTGTGTCTCTGACAACTGCTTGCAGGTGAACTCTGATAAAATAGAAACCCTAATTAATGCCCCTGAAAACTGAATAATTGAAATCAAGCAATACCTTTGTGTACAGGTTCGTCTGGCAAACCAAACCTCAGATGTCACCAGTCTATTATTCAAACAAAGACAAAGACAGACTTCAAATCCATTTGAAAGCCTGAAGCTCAGCCTTGTCCATCCTAGCTGGAAAACTGAAAAACCAGTGTTATTTGTAATCTATCGTCCACCTGTCATGGTCCTGGATCATTTTATCTAAGCGGTTTGAGTTTTATGTGTTTTTGTCATTTTTGTATTATGTTAAGGCTACTTTGTTATTTTAAGTGTTATTTGGTAAGTGCCTGGGTTTTTCAGTTTAGTTTTGGTTTATTGGATTCTGCTTTGGGGTCATATCTTACATGCACACAGCTGGATTCATGACAACACCTGGAGAGATACTTACAGAAATACTCTGTAAGTCTTGTTTTTCAGACTTTATCTGATTTGGTGCTCAGCTTAGATACAATAATTGTTGTCATATGTCAGCAGTGTTGGGTAAGTTACTTTAAAATAGTAACTTAGTTACATTACTAGTTACTTCTCTCAAAAGTAACTTAGTTACTTCAAGTTACTCATTACTTTCAGAGTAACTAGTTACTAGGGAAAGTAACTTTGGTTTTACTCAGAATTCTCTTGTTAATGTGTTTCTTCCATAACTTTGCCAGTCTTCTAGCTTGCTTACTTGCCACAAGTGCACTGTGCCACCTACCAATAGAAAGGAAAAGATAATGTGCATATTTCCACGAGAGAAATCCCACGCCTGGACCGTCATTGACTGCTGCCATGATTCTAGCCTACGTCACAGCGTCATGTGCGCCTTTTACATCCAACACAAAAACTGAAAAAAAATCCCACGCCTGATTCTATCCTAGCCTGCTTTTTACATCCAACACAAAAACTGCAGTCGTGGTGCTTTCGATTGTACTCAGAACTCGGAAATTCTGCCTTCTGAATAGGAAGATGTAGGCAACACCAGACTGCAGATGAGCTGCATACAGGGCTGGACTGGGACAGAAAATCGTCCCGGGCATTTTGACTAGAGACCGGCCCACCATTATAGGAAAAATCATAAAGCCTTTGAATGAAAACAAACGCTGTTGTGACAGTGATGTTCACTGTTTTGATGGTATATATGCATCAATCTATCAATCGTTTGTTGTAAGATTCAGATAATTATTTTTTAAAAGCTAGACATTTTATATGAGAATAAGAAAGAAAAGTATTTCTTTGTGCCCCCCTTTCCCTGTTAATGCCGTACATGCCCCCCTGGCAAAACTTTGCTAGATCCGCCCCTGCACAGTTACCAGCTGTCAGCTACTTAGAAAAGGATCCTGGGGTTATTTGTCTCTCAGAAACTGTTCATAACTTCCCTTCAACTCATTCATGTCACCTAAAAGGTAAACCTGTTTCTCCATCACCTGTTCAGCTCTGATGATCCAGTAAGGACATCTCCTGGTTTCATCTTCATGTTTCCCTCTCACCAGATAACCAAACCGACATCATGACCAGCAGTTTTGCAGCTGTGGCTCCAGCAAACATCAGCTGATACTAGAAATTAATATTAAATAAATTCTAACAACAGCTGATCAAGCTTAAACGTGCTGCTGTTGTTTAGCGCGACATCCGCTGGTTTCCTCTTTCTGGCGCAAAGTGAGCGATAAACAGAGAAAAGCCGATCAGCTGATCATTGATCAGTTTCATGATTGAAGTAGAAACAGGAGAGGGAGGGGGAGAGAATGAAAGAAGAAGAGGCAGCTGTGCAGCAAGACACAGAATAACTCCAGCTTTGTGACTTTTTCATTGTAGCTGAATTACGGGACAAACTCTGTTCCTTTTCACCTCAATAAGAAACGCGTAATATTTTCTCTGAATACCAGACGGGACGGTTGGCAACTCTAATAACTTATGAACAAAATAAAGTTCAACATCATTAACTTCATAGCACCCACCCTAGCTAGCTAGCACGCAGTACGGAAAAAGTCAGAATAACGAAAATAAACTCCACCTAAACTTGGTTTATATCTGACCCAGAGAGACTGCAGGTCATAACTTCTTACCTGAAGTTCACCTGACACTCTCGGACCAGCGGCCGCCTCGGGTCTATTTTCCTTCTGCGTCCCTTTTCCTTCATCCACCTGCTGGCCTC
Organism: Rhamphochromis sp. 'chilingali'; assembly: GCF_963969265.1. Lineage (NCBI taxonomy): Eukaryota > Metazoa > Chordata > Actinopteri > Cichliformes > Cichlidae > Rhamphochromis > Rhamphochromis sp. 'chilingali'. Next base: position 61,685,484 of record NC_137929.1, on the reverse strand, counting down.
CACCACTTGCTAATGTTACTGAATCTGTGGAAGCTCTGTGATAGCCACCACACGAAGTAACGAGTAACGACCCTATCTAAATCCCAGTAACGACTAACGCGTTCCTGATTTTGGCATAATAACTAGTTACCGTGCTCGTTACTACAATAATAACGTAGTTACTTTAACGCGTTACTTTAACGCGTTACTTAATAACGCGTTAGTCCCAACACTGTATGTCAGTAATAGTTGTCAAACAGCTAATACTGTGAGGAACATTGGAGTCATTTTTGATCTCCTTCAACGCACATATTAAACACATATGTAAGACTGCTTTCTTCCATTTGCGCAACATCTCTAAAGTTAGAAATATCCTGTCTCAGACTGGCGCTGAAAAAGTAGTTCACGCATTTATTACTTCCAGGCTGGATTACTCTAATTCATTAATGTCAGGATGTCCATAAACTCCCTGAAAAGCCTTCAGCTGATCCAAAATGCTTTAGCAAGAGTACTGACAGGGACTAGAAAGAGAGAGCATATTTCTCCTGTTTTGGCTTCCCTTCATTGGCTTCCTGTTAAATCCAGAATTGAATTCAAAATTCTCCTTCTCACATACAAGGTCTTAAATAATCAGGCCCCATCTTATCTTAATGACCTTGTAGTACCATATCACCCTATTAGAGCACTTTGCTCTTGCACTGCAGGCCTACTTGTTGTTCTTAGAGTATTTAAAAGTAGAATGGGAGGCAGAGCCTTCAGTTTTCAGGCCCCTCTTCTGTGGAACCTCCCTTAGTTATGCTGCAACAGACATAAGCTGCTGGGAGATTCCCATGATGCATTTTTTCAGGCACCTTTCTCATTCAACATGTGTTAAAAGACCTTTCTGCATTGAATGACACTTGTTATTAACCTCTGTCTCTCTTCCACAGTACGTCATTCATCATGTCTTCCTTCTCTCACCCCAACCGGTTGCAGCAGATGGCCGGCCCTACCTGAGCCTGGTTCTCCTGGAGGTTCCTTCCTGTTAAAGTCTTTCCTTCCCACTGTCACCAAAGTGCTTGATCATAGGGGGTCGTTTGATTGTTGGGTTTTTATCTGTATGTATTATTGTACGGTCTACTTACAATACAAAGCACCTTGAAGCAACTGTTGTTGTGATTTAGTGGTATATAGATTGAATTGAACTCGGGAGCCATTCTTGTGAATGAATCAGAAACAGTGTTTGTTTGTTTTATTCAACTAATAAATATGTCTAAGTGTCAAACGGTTGTCTCGCAAGCTGAATTAGAGGTTAATTTTTATGCTTTTATTTTATCACAGCTTGATTATTGTAAGAGCTGTTTATGTGTTTGAATAAGATCTTGACCATCTTCAGTCAGCACAAAATGTTGCTTCTGCTAGGCTTTAACAACACAAAAAAGACACTGCACAAAATTCATATAAAAATCTTTGTCCTTACTTTTAAAGCCCTGTGTGGTCAAGCCCCAGCTTATATTTCTGACCTTCTAGAATGCAGCACCTATTCTTGTAGTCGAAGGCTATTAACGGTCCCTGTAACTCATTTTAAGACCAGGGTTGACAAATACTTTAGAGCTGTGGATTCTTTTAAGAATCAACTAAATTCTCATTTATTCAAATTAGCTTTTAACTAGTTTTAGGCTGTATGATGTTATATGTATGCTGTTTTATATTTTTGTTCTCAGTTTTTTTTTTATTGTAAAGCACTTTGCGATTTTTGATCTACTTACCAGTGACTGTGAGGTGAACCATGTTACTGACGGTGCCTTCTCTGGACTCACACCAGTAAACTCCACTGTCAGATGGGTAAGTATATCTGATGTTACAGGAAGAACCAGCTGGTGTTCCCCACCCATCTCCACACTGAGTCCTCTGTTGTTTGCTTGTGTTTCTCCTCAGAGTCCATCCAGCAGAGCTGCCGTCCTCCTCACAGCTCAGAGACACAAAGTCATATTGAAAGAACTGGGAGCTGCTGGGACTCACAGTCAGACGAGCTGTGAGGGTTAAAATGAAAAATTGATTATGTGTTATACTTGATAAAAAGGTCCAAATGGTTTATTGCTTTTATTATTTTATAATTTTCATTCTCAAAACATCAAACCAAACAGATCATATTACATTACATTTTCCATTAACACAATAAATTATATTGGAACTGTACTAAATTCCGTAACATTACAGTTACATTACAACATTAACAGTAACATTACAGTTACAGTTATGGTGTTGCTTGCATTACAAACGTTCTTCAGTTTTCTGCACACCAGGAAAAAAGAAATATGGCGTAGAAACTGAACATTAACAGTGTTGCCTGAAAACTTCTTTGTTTGATCACTTCTTAATGAAATTAATGAAAGCTAGAATAATTGGCCCTAAAAATCTTAGAAATGTGGTATCTAAGCAGATACTTACTGTGGATGGCATTATTCTGACGTCCAGTAACACTGTGAGGAAGGTGTTGTTTTTTTTACAGGATATGTCCTTCAGTGAATATATTAAACTAAAATGTAGCTGTATGCTGCAGCAAGAGCACTGACAGGAATTACAAAGAGAGAGCATATTTCTCCTATGTTAGCTTCTCTTCACTGGCTCCCTGTTAAATCCACAACTGAATTTACAGTGGTGTGAAAAAGCATTCGTGCTCTTTCTAATTTCCTGTTTTTGTATGTTTGTCACACTCACTGTAAATGTTTCAGATGATCAAACACATTTAAATATTAGACAAAGAAAACACAAATGTAGTTTATAAATTAAATTACACCAACGCCACCATGGAAAGAATCCATGCTCAGATGGCCCTGTGTGGAAAAAACGATTAAGTGTGACAAACATACAAAAAAAGGGAAATCAGGCAGGGCACAAAGTGTCATGGTTCTGGGTCATTAGACCCAGCAATGTTTTGTTGTGTGTTATGGTGATTTCTTCGGGGCAGGGATAGCTCAGTAGGTAGAGTGTTGGCCCCATGATCGGAAGGTCGGGGGTTCGATTCCCCTGAACAGCTACCCTGAGGTACCCCTGAGCAAGGTACCGTCCCTACACACTGCCCCCCGGGCGCCCAGTGGCTGCCCACTGCTTCACTGAGTGAATGGGTTAAATGCAGAGAGGGATTTTCCCCACGGGGACCAATAAAGTACACTTTCTTCTTCTTTTAGTTGTAATGTATTGAGCTGGTTTTGCTTCAAAGTTTAGTTATTCTTGATCTATATTTTCTTGTTGCTTTGTCATTCCCCATTTCCTGTCTAAGTCTGTCATGTCCTCTGTCTTCGTTCCTTAGCCAATGCATTTAATATTTAGATATTAAATATTTAGATTTATTAATCTCTGTCCGTCTTCCACAGCATTTCTTTTGTTTTATCTCCCCCAGCTCACCCTAACCAGTTGTGGCAGATGGCTGCCTCTCTCTGAGTTTAGTTTTGCTGAAGGTTTCTTCCCACTTTAAGGGAGGTTTTCACTTCCACTGTCGCCAAAGTGGTTGCTCAAAGGGGGTTGTCTGATTGTTGTGGTTTTCTTTTCATCTTTGTAGAGTTCTCTCTCTCATTATGAAGCATATTGAGCACCTTGATGGTGAGTGTATGTTTCCACAGGCCCCGCTAGTTAAGAGACTTATTCCTCATGATGAGCGAAATCAAGACAGAACATCTTTAACTGGTCTTTAACTCGCTAACGAGGAAAGGCTTTGGTCAGAACCAGGCAGTGGAGCTATGCTCCTCACCTGTCTCTAGCCCAAATACTTTAAAGAGCAGCTGTCCTCACAACCTTTTTAATGACAAACTGTTACAATACACATCACAGCACCTCCCTCCGTAAAACCCCCCTTGGTTGTGAAGACAAGGCCCTATGCGTGTTTATGTGTGTGCACGTGTATGCATGTGCAAGAACTTGTGTTTGTGTGTGACCTCCTGCTCACCAAAAGGATAATAAAATCAGGAAGCAAAATCAAACAGAATCTTCACAAGGGATGTGCTTGTGATAAAACACTACAGCCTCCTCCCAGAACCTTAAGAGGGAGGGGGACAAAGGAATGTCTTGATCCTGTAGTTTGAACTAAAACTTTACAAATTTAAGAAGCACAATGGCAACATTCAACAATCTGACTTAACAGTGAGTGTTGTATTGTGCTGAATTGAATTCACTCCTACGTTAAAATGTCAAACTTTATGTGTTTATAGTCTGATGCAAAAATTGTTCTCCGTAGATTTCACCCGTTTAATACTGTTAGAAGGGTGGGGTTGTTGTTTTTTAATAACTTGCATGTTTGGTGTCTTCTGGCCTTCACGCATAAAGCAGCAGACAGGCAGCCCTCCTTAACTTGTGTCCTCCTGGCGGTTTCTTCCTGAGTATTTCTCTCCCAAATGTTTGCTCAAACGGGGTTGATTGTAAGGATTTTCTTTGTATTATTGTAGAGTCTTTATCTTACAGTATAATGTGCTTTGTGTTTTGACTCTATGGGATTAATATAAAATTGAATTGAAAAAGAAAAAAACAATCAAAGAATGTTTTTTGTTCTTTTAATTTTCCATATTTTTAAAGAATTACATTTTTTCGGCACATTTGTGCTACAGTCAACTAATTTCAGTCCATAGGCAGGATGAAGAGAGTAGTTGTAGTTTTTGTAAACTGTGGAGATATATAGCCAGGAATCCAGAGTAATGTTAAAGCTGAGTGAATGCTGACCCCAGCTCAGCAGCCAGATGCTGAACTTCAACAGGTAACAAACTGATCAGCAGTCAGGCTGCAGCCTCCATTTCTACCTGTTCATGTTTCTACAGAATCACTGTGGTAATCACTTTAAAGTGTCTTTGCACCGGTTTCCATCTTTATTTTGTGTTGTATTTGTACACAAATGCTAAGTGAAATATCACCAATACAAATCACTTAATGTGTCCTCATTAAGTGTATTGGTGTGTGTGGCTGTAGCCTTAGCTTTTATCTTTGTTAAATGGTAATTATGAGGCTGTGTATTTCAGGTCATTTTACAGCATAGGTGTCAAACTCTGGCCGCCTAATTACATTTGGCCCGCGAAGCCATACCAAATTACTATTAGAGCTGGCCTACTGGTATTATACAGCTAATATACAGTGGGGCAAAAAAGTATTTAGTCAGCCACCGATTGTGCAAGTTCCCCCACCTAAAATGATGACAGAGGTCAGTAATTTGCACCAGAGGTACACTTCAACTGTGAGAGACAGAATGTGAAAAAAAAATCCATGAATCCACATGGTAGGATTTGTAAAGAATTTATTCGAAAATAAGTATTTGGTCAATAACAAAAATACAACTCAATACTTTGTAACATAACCTTTGTTGGCAATAACAGAGGTCAAACGTTTACTATAGGTCTTTACCAGGTTTGCACACACAGTAGCTGGTATTTTGGCCCATTCCTCCATGCAGATCTTCTCGAGAGCAGTGAAAAACAGCCCCATAGCATGATGTTTCCACCCCCATGCTTCACAGTAGGTATGGTGTTCTTGGGATGCAACTCAGTATTCTTCTTGAGTTTATACCAAAAAGTTCTGATTTGGTTTCATCTGACCACATGACATTCTCCCAATCCTCTGCTGTATCATCCATGTGCTCTCTGGCAAACTTCAGACGGGCCTGGACATGCACTGGCTTCAGCAGCGGAACACGTCTGGCACTGCGGGATTTGATTCCCTGCCGTTGTAGTGTGTTACTGATGGTGACCTTTGTTACTTTGGTGCCAGCTCTCTGCAGGTCATTCACCAGGTCCCCCCGTGTGGTTCTGGGATCTTTGCTCACCGTTCTCATGATCATTTTGACCCCACGGGATGAGATCTTGCGTGGAGCCCCAGATCGAGGGAGATTATCAGTGGTCTTGTATGTCTTCCATTTTCTGATGATTGCTCCCACAGTTGATTTTTTCACACCAAGCTGCTTGCCTATTGTAGATTCACTCTTCCCAGTCTGGTGCAGGTCTACAATACTTTTCCTGGTGTCCTTCGAAAGCTCTTTGGTCTTGGCCATGGCGGCGTTTGGAGTCTGACTGTTTGAGGCTGTGGACAGGTGTCTTTTATACAGATGATGAGTTCAAACAGGTGCCATTCATACAGGTAACGAGTGGGGGACAGAAAAGCTTCTTACAGAAGACATTACAGGTCTGTGAGAGCCAGAGATTTTCCATGTTTGAGGTGACCAAATACTTATTTTCCACCCTAATTTACGAATAAATTCTTTACAAATCCTACCATGTGGATTCATGGATTTTTTTTTCACATTCTGTCTCTCACAGTTGAAGTGTACCTCTGGTGCAAATTACTGACCTCTGTCATCATTTTAAGTGGGGGAACTTGCACAATCGGTGGCTGACTAAATACTTTTTTGCCCCACTGTATATATTGTTTGGTATAAAGCTTTGCTTGTTCCATATTCAGTTTTCCAGCAAAACTTATTTGAGTCCATAAGAAAAGATTCATTCTTATATCTGGAGGAAGATTTTTTTTTTCAATAAATATTAACGTTAGCCCGTGACTTTGTTCCAGTTTTGAATTTTGGCCCACTGTGTATTTGAGTTTGACACCCCTGTTTTACAGGGTAACATGGTAATGTATTGAGTATTATAACAAACTACTATCTGTAATGTGTAATGCATACATTTTTTGATTAACAATATCAGGACTGGCAGGCATTTCTAGCTACATTTTATAAAATGACCCAGTGTTGGGAAGGTTACTTTTAAAATGTATTCCACAACAGATTACAGAATATGTGCCCCAAAATGTATTTATAATGTGTTCTGTTATATTACTCAATGAGTATAACGTATTCTGAATGCTCTGGCTCGTAGCCGAAAAGTAGCTTTACTTTGTTGTCTGGGTCAACTTTGCTAGCGAGAGACAGAGAGAGGCGTTGAATGACATGAACACAGTGTACAGTCACCAGATCGAGACCCCTGCATTAGAGTCTCTTATTGCATAAAATAAGTAACTGTATTCTGATTACTACCTTTTTAAACAAGAACCGTAACGGAATACAGTTACTCATATTTTGTATTTTAAATATGTAGCGATACATGTATTCCGTTGCCCACGAATACTGCGCAAGTGCCCTGTACTTATGTGCATTTTGCGGGCAACAAATCAGGTTTTTGCAAGAAACAATGAAACAAGTACTGTAAGTACTTACTGGGTTGTGGGCCGTGTTATGGAGTCACGTAATTTCATCTATTTTCAAACTTCCATGTATTTTAAAGGGAAAGAGATACAGATTGTTCTGTAAATAATTTTTAGTATTGCAGCAACCCGAGTAATTACTGGTTCTGCTTAAGTAATTTTCTGCATAATGGAAGTTTCACTATTAAGTCTGTCTTATATATTATCTATAAAATTAAAACTATCATAATCACTTTTCTTGTTGCAGGGTAGTTGCGCCTTGTTGCCCACAAATTGCATGCAAGTATTGGGTACTTGTGCCTTATTCGCAGGTCGTGTAATAAAGTGTTACCACATTTCTGAGGTTTAAACTGTGACAGAAGAAGGTTACTGACCTTGGTTTGTTGAGCAGCTCAGCAGTGAGATCAGAACTAAAGAGAAATGACACTCAGGTTGATTTGAGTGTCATTTCAAATCAACTCCACACAAACAGCTGACAAACACACAAACTCTCTCTGGTATATCTACTCGTTTTCTATTTGATGACAGGAATATGTTTCAAAAACATTTGGACAACAAAAGATGGGGAAGTGTGTAATAGTAAAACAGAACATCCCATATGTATATTCCTACAGTTTATACTGTTCTAGCTCCTCTATTCAAATTTAATTATTATTTTTTTAAATCTCAGAAACAGCACTGAATGTAATTGTTGTGATCATAAATATGTGCACTGACTACACTGTTCATATAATACAACATGTCCTCTACTCCTAAAAGAAACCACAGTACACTCATGTGTCCACTGTGCAGCTGTGTTGATATGAGTGAATGATTTGATCTTTTCACTGCCTGCTGTGTTTCCTCGACTCCTGAGCAAAGATAAAGAGTCAGTTCAGACCTGCAGTTGGTCCTCGTGGTGTTTGAACTTGAATTCAGCCTGATTTGTTTTTCATGTCTTCTCCTCCATCATCAGTTATCAGGAGAGCAGACAGTCAAAGTACAAGAATTCAAACAAACACAGAGATTCTACTTACAGAGCAGACACAGCACAGATGTTTCCTTCATCGTCCTTCTCACTCATTTGACCTTTTTTTCATTTCTGTCACTGACACCAAGTAAAGCCCGCCCTCTTCCTCTGAGCACCAGCTTTCTATTGGTTCAAATAGAGTTAGTGGTTAGTGTGTGTGTGTGTGTGTGTGTGTGTGTGTGTGTGTGTGTGTGTGTGTGTGTGTGTGTGTGTGTGTGTGTGTGTGTGTACGTCCCCCTCAGTGAGAGAGGCAGATATGAGCTGAAACACAGGAATCAAACCAGGGACGCTGCTGTTATGGAGCTGAACTGGAACCATTCAGACACTGAGGCCCTCTGAACACATTTTAATTACAGCTGTGCAGAGACACACTGATGACTGACTGGAACACTGTGATTCACATTTTACATGAACACCATCCTCACACATGTTTATATATGGCCACTAGAGGGAGATGTTTCACTATAAATACTGTAGGACAAGAGAGGCATTATGGACAAAAACATCACATCCCCCATTTTATTTACAATATAATATTTATTTAAAATGTTCTGATTGTTCAAATATGTTATTTTTTTATTGTTGTAAAATAATGTGTGCCCCAGTCTCCAATAAGACAGTACTGGAAGGGTAGTTATTCCTCCGTTACCACATAAAAGGGAGTATCTCCTGAAATGAGCAGCTCTCACAGTAGTAAACAAGCCCGGCCACTAACCATAATGCAGTGCCTAACAAGAGCTGTGTGAGACTATGTACAAAGGTGTAACAATGTACTATGTCTATACATTTGCAGGTAAGCAGATACAAGAGAGTAAATAACTTGAGCTGTGTTTAAAGATAAGTCAACGGGGTTACAGAGAATGTAGGAAAGTTGTCCGTTAACCCCCTTTATGTGTCATTAGTATATATTCATTGGTAGCAATAACCTTGAAGCTAACAATTAGCAGCTAGAGCTAATTCGCCAGTATGAGTTGAAAACTCGTGGCATTGTCGTTTGATCTACACCTGTATCGGCTGTAATCTCAGTGGATGAAGACTGGCTATCACACTATCTTTTGTTTATGTTTATTTTACTTATGTACTACTGACAATACAATTTAATTATTTTATTTATACAAATCACAACAAGAATCACCTCAAGGCGCTTTATATTGTAAGGTAAAGACCCGGTAAAGACCGTACAGTAATACATCATGGATACAAGTAACTCATTGGAACATTTTTGTCATTTCTGTAATTTGTGTTTCCTCCTTTCTCGTGCATGTTCACTGGAAATCACTCAAGATAATTGGAGCAATAGGTGTGGTGACTCCCAAGCTAGGGGGTTCCCAGGAACAATATCGGAAATTTCTATAAGAGCTAAGATACTTCACATGACCCTCAAGGTCTCAGGCCTCTGGTAGAGGACCCAAGCTTGAAGGAAAGACCCTCCGCAGAGGTGAGAAAAGGGAAATAGACCCCAGCTTCTGTGGATCTTGTGCTCAGAGCTTTTTCCTGCCCTGCCATGATTAGTGCCTCCCTTTCAGTCCAGCTACTGGTAGAACTTCTGGATACCACTTCTTCTATCTGACCAAAGGGTGCAGCAAGAGTACTGACAGGGACGAGAAAGTAACACTGGAGGAACCTTGGAGTCATTTTTGACCAGGATATGTCCTTCAATGCACATATTAAACAAATACGTGAGACTGCTTGTTGGGTTTAAGTCAACCCTACTGATGAACAGAAACTGTTACTGAAAGCAACCACACAGACACCAGTGTATGTTTCACTTGCAAGGGGAGCATCAAGGAGGGCAGTGTTGCCACTCGCCTGTCCAAGTAACTCCAATTCCTGCATGTCCGCCTCACTCTTTAATTGATAAAAGAGGTTACACACAACTCAGTTAACCACGTGACAGTTTTTGGCCATGTCACCCACATCACTTTGCTGCAACAGAATATAGTTAGTGAATGTATTAGCAATCATTGTACTCATCATTTATCTTATACATGGTGAAATGCATTCTTCAGACAGACAAAACAATGTCAACTGTACAAAAGACATTATCTGATAAATCCACAAGAGCACACAGGTCTCCCCTTGGCGGTTTGTCTCTCTTAACCTTTATCTGCCAGATTATGTACATTATTTTGCAAGCTTGCTCCTGTATTGAGCCAAATCTGTTGAGCACCTCGTACACCCCTGTAGCCTTCCTCAATGTTACTGCAGGATCACTTTCCAGCTTTTCCACATTTCACTGTTGTTCACAATCTCCTCATGATGATCTGTAGGAAGCCAAGTGGTACAGCCCTCTGCCTTAATAGAACAGAACAGTCTGGTTTCTATTCAGTTCAATTCAGTTCAATTCAATTTTATTTATACAGCACCAAATCACAACAACAGTTGCCTCAAGGCACTTTTATGTTGTACAGTAGATCGTACTTTAATAGATACAGACAAAAACCCAACAATCATATGACCCCCTATGAGCAAGCACTTTGGCGACAGTGGGAAGGAAAAACTCCCTTTTAACAGAAAGAAACATCCAGCAGAACCAGGCTCAGGGAGGGGCGGGGCCATCGGCTGTCTGTTACCCACCAACTCGATAGCTAACCGGGGGTTCAAGGGTCACTCGAGCCGGTGAGAACAGCTAACTCCCGGCTAGTGATGGAATTTCCGGCTCTTTTGGCTCGGCTCACTAAAAAGAGCCGGCTCTTTCGGCTCCCAACCGGCTCTTCAGGTTGTTTTGTTGCTTTAATTAATTTATTATTAACAACAATATAAAATTATGCACAAAAGGAATTACTAATGTTAAAAAAATTGGTTTTATTTATATATGTTTATATATAAATATATACAGTGGCCCCTAGAGACAATGCACATACAAACTCCAAAGCATGTAAAAACTCCAGAACACATTTCTAGCGTTAACTGAACTTCCAAAAAAGAGCTACCTAGATCAATTGTGGGCCACTGTCCGCAGTGTTGGGAAATCCATACCAGGCTGGAACGAGTCAAGGTAGGTGAGCATCCACAAGAAGACACAGCAGATGCATCCTACTAATACTGACAGGACCAGGAGACCCCAGAAACCGAGCATCTTCTCTTCAGTGCCATCCTCTCCTGTCACCCTCTCTGCCCGCAGCTCTTTGAGTATGGGGTAGATAAGGGCGCAGAGAAACCCTTATTACTAATTTGTATTATAATTCAATTTTCACGAAATATTCATATTCAATATTGGTCCTTTTATATTATAACCACGTATCCACCCAGGCTCATGGTGGGGCAGGGCTCTGTCCTGGGATGCTTAAGTACAAGGTAATGTAGACCTGACCAGGTATCCAGTCTGTCAGAATTGTTTTCAATATTTGGTTCAAAAACACGAGTGACAACAAAAATCCAACTAGGATTCTTGCATATGATGAATGAAGTCTGTCTTTGACTGTATTGTCCAGCTGATCCATCAAACCCCCAGCAGGTGAACCTTATTCATGACATAACACTGCAACAATGTAAAAAATGAAACAGCAACAGTCTAAATGTAAAGTGCATTCTAAACTCCTCTTCAATAAATCATATGCAAAGAGTCATTCAGGACTGTAAAACGTGAACTACAGAACCCAGAGTCTTCATCATTAAATCTCTGGTTGCTTCATTTTTCTATCCTATATCAGATACTTTAAGGTTAGGTTAGGTAAAGTTGCATTCTCATGGTGAGGCAAAGTGCTTTATGTGTGTGTGCGTGTCATGAACGGCTATAAAAGGCCTATAATTAAAGAACAAAGCGGGTTTGAGTTCGAGTTGCGGCAGACTGTCACTACTTGTAAGTGGAACGCAGCCTTCCTACGGCGGACAGCTAATAACAGGAATCGGACGCGGTCCACCCAAGTCCACAGCAACCACCATAGCAACCGCCTAGCATGACCTTAGAAACATATTCTGTCTTCATAACTATCAAACACGTGAAATGATTTGCAAAGTGTGAAAGTGTTACAGCTGCAGAGAGCTATGGCGGCATCTTTGGAAGCTGTTTACATAGCTAATAATATACGATGTAACCATGGAGACAGTCAGTCACGTGAGCTAGCGGTGCACGTTTACTACAGTGAATAAGGTGATTGCGTCCACACGCTGCAGAGGGTAAAGACATTACTTCAATATTGTTTTATATTTGCCTTCTGTTGACCATCACCTCAGGTTCACCATCACAGTTTCAGCAGACAGATGCACAGTCTAAATATGAACACATTCAAAAACTCATGTCTCAGAAATAACCACAGCTGTTCATGTTTGTCATTAGAATTTTATTTGTAAGAAAATTATGAACTTCATATTGTGCATCAAATAAAAGAACATTTCACAACTCTGAGTCAACAGAAACAGGTAACAGAAATGTCTCTAATGTGTACAGTGTAGTGTAAGCATTAAAAGATCATAAAGGAAACACTAACATTTATGTGAAACTAATTGTAATAAAAAAAATGAACAGGTGGTTTATAGATGTAAAAGAAAGAATCTGAAAACAACACTTTTTTGGTCTAAGTGATCAAAGTAGAAAACAGAACTGGGGCCCATTCTTCGTACCTCGCTAAGTAAGTTAGCTGGATTTGATTGTTGTCGATTTCGCGTGATCTTGGATCGTTCGGTTCCCCGAAGCTCATCCGGGACTTGCTGTCATAGCAACAGAGCCGTAAGCGTAAACCTGCTCGGGAGCAGGTTTACTTTATGTAAACAGGATTAGATCGCGGCCACGCAGGTATGTCCGCTTCATTTATACGAAAGCAACAGCGATATTCCACCACTGTTTCACCATAAATAAATAACATCAATGTAACTAAAGATAATGCAGCACCTGATCCTTTTATTGATGTCACACAGATACATACAGGTCATTTCCTAAAAAAGGGAAATGTACTATTAACATTCTATTACATGTATGTGATTATTACAGATGTAATTCATATTTCAGAGTAGTAATTGTAAATTACTTCGTGTAATCAAGATGAGAGACCACGGCTATAAAAGCGAAGGTGGATTTGGGAAGTCTGTCGCAGCCATGTCCTGTCCGTTTACGCGAGCAGCCCATTGCGGAAGGTGCAAGATTGATAAGGAGAGTCCTCAGAATTCAGCGTATATTGCGGGATAGACAGGATCCTTTAGCTCAGCGCGACAGTGTGCTCATTGAGAGATATCGATATTCCCGTGGTATTATTTACTTAACCAACTTGTTGACGAGGGGGTGCAGGACCACCACCTGTCTTTTTTTGCTCTGCCCTTTTCTTGGTTGCGGTTATGAACAAACAAACAGATTATTTCAGGGTCTCTTTCCTAGAGACGAAAAGCAATCTAAGAGATAAATATTACCATTCTGTAGAATATTCTTATATTTCACTTTTACTTGTTCCCATGTTCTAGTGGGTCCTGTTGTGGCTCTAATGTGAAAGGGGATATAATATAACATATTATAATATAATGTAATATAATATTGGATAATATAGTGTAATATAATAAATTTACCCTACCGCCTACTGGTGTTGGCCAGAGGGGCCGATGGCGCAATATGGCAGCCTCGCTTCTGTCAGTCTGCCCCAGGGCAGCTGTGGCTACAACCGTAGCTGCCTCCACCAGTGTGTGAATGTGAGAGTGACTGAATAGTGGCATTGTAAAGCGCTTTGGGTGCCTTGAAAAGCGCTATATAAATCCACTCCATTATTATTGTTATTATTAAATTACTTACGAGTTTAATTTGTCAGCAACTTTCTCCCAGCCCTCTCTCCTTGCTTTTGCAGCCTTTGCAGTGTTCCCTTGCGCTCTGATTAAACTCTGAAACTCCTGAAATCCCTCACTCAAGAGTTCTTGCTCTGCTGCCGAAAAATACCGAGCCGAGCGTGCTCCTTCGACATTTTCGCCGACCAATCAAAGGGTTGCCAATCAATGTTTCTACTATCGATGCGTAGCCCCTTTTATGACACCCAGTGATCTCACATTACTTCATCCAGCTGTACTAATCGTCAACAGCAGGTGTGTTCGGAGAACCGGATTAGAGAGCTCACGGTTAGCGTGATGATTTGGTCTTGGATGTGTCATTTGATCTTGGATGTAGTAAGCGACGTACGAAGAACGGGCCCCTGATGTTCAAGAACAAACCGTAGCTGCACTAATATTACACATCTCCATTGTTGTGGTGAACAGACATGTTGCTTTTAAAACCACATGCAGTGTGTGACCGTGACTGTTCACTGAGACCATGAACGCCACTTCGCTGAAGCCTTCGCCTTCTTCTTCTTCTTCTTCTAAATTGGAAGCAGAAGGAGCACGAGCTGCTTTGATCTACTGAAAGGAAAAAGCAGAACATCTGAGTTGAAACCAGTCAGCTGAAATCATTAAGACAGGAACAAATTCAATGCAGTGTCTCAGGTGGCTTAGCCTGTTACAACTGTTGATACAAGCTAAATACGGTTAACACACAGTGTCAGGGAGCTCCAGTGTGTAGTGTTTGTAGAGTACGCTTGGGGAGTGTGATCGTGTGTACAACGTCTCTTTATGTCTGTCTCCACGTTGGTTGAGTGTGGAGTAAGTGCATATGAGAGCATGAGGGTGGGAATGGATGTTTGTATCTGTGTGTGCCTGTATGTCTGTGTCTATATGTCAGGTTGGGTGTCAGGCGCCACCTCTCTGGGGACATCTCAGGCCCTCCAAGGTTTGGAGGCCTATCTCCCCCTACCACCACTTCCCCTGCCAGTGGCGGACCCCCTCAGACATCGGTGCGTTGGTGGTTCTTTGTGTCCGGGGATGGGCGTCCAGGTACACACCGGCTCACTCCTTGGCGGCCGCTTATCGGGGCCTGGAGCCTGGGGCTCGCTCGGGCCACTTCGGAGGTGGGGTGCCCCCGGCCTCTCGGCCTGGGGCTCGGTCACTCAGGCGCAGCTGGCTGCCGGCGGAGCTCACGGGCGCGTCACTGCAACTCCCCCTGGCTTCTGCTCCGCGGCTGCTGAGTGAGCCCTCATCTGGGACTCTCCTCAGCTCTTTCCGGGACAGTGGCGCGGCTGCCCCTCTGTTGGTCTTCCTTGGTCTCTTGTGTTCTGTGGGCCTCTGGATGTCTGGAGTTTTGATCTCCTCCACACCTGCTTCACGCCCTGGAGGACGGGGCTGTGGCCCCCCCACACCCTCTAGCAGATTATTACATGAAGGAACCTTTTAAAAAAAACAAAAAACAAGCGCGTCCATGCTCACAGGTGTACACACGGGTGATCACACCCACAAACTACACCCTTTTTGGCTCCTACCTCAAAGCACACTGTGTTCTGTTGATCTTATGTGCTGCACAATAATGTTTAACATTTAGTATTTACTGTCATATTCCCATATATCATTGTGATGTTGTTTATTCTATTACTCTTGTTCTCTTCTGCTTGCTTTCTTTTTTCTTTCTCAGCAGGTGATCCAGGTGATTGATATATGCATTTTTTTTCTCTGCCCGTTCTGTTGGTTTTTGTCTTTTGCCCTTCTCCCCCGTCCCTCTTCTCAGCTGTTTCTCTTTCCCTCTTTCTTTCTCCCCTTCTTTCCCCCAGTCAAGTCTGTCCCGTATTCAGTAAGTGAAAATAAAATAAACAATAAAAGGTGAATCAAATGGACCATTACGGCAAGGCTGGGATGGTCAGTTTGGTAAAGTAAATCCGTTGGGCATCTTTCTTTGCCTTTAGACAACAATTCTGATGGCAAAAGAGCCAAACGGGACAGGCAAAAAAAAAAAAAGAAAAAAAAAAAAGGGAGCTCCAGTGTGGGAACTAGTGGCTTTAGGTTTGTAGTCATTTAACTTTCATCCATTCATTCATTTAATTCAGGAGGAAGAAATGTCAGGTTGGTGCAGGCTGGTTACATGCATTTGGTCCCATGCTGTCTTTAACTAAATGACTTGGTTCACTTTATGGCTGGGCTGTATGTGGGGTTATATCATGTTATTTGGGCAGGAGTACCTGTCCCCTGTTAGGCTTAGAAAGTTTCTCCATAAGTAGAGTTTCTAACTCTTATAGCACATCTGTGGCTGACAGCTTTTTGGTGGCTCTTTTTACCCCACACTGGTTGTGAGTGTGTAAATAGCCCCACTAGTTCTTTTGGGTTGCAGTTAACTTGGGAGGAAGAGGTGGGTCTGCCATGACTAGATGAATAACAATTATCTGGGATACATAAATTTCATAATGCATGCATATATCTCTATAAACCTGCCTGAGGGCTGCCATTTTTTACATTCAGTTATTTCTTTGTTGAATCTAAATAATGAATGTGTTACAGTTAAAGTGGCACTGATCAGTGTAAATGGCTCATTGTGACACAGAAACCTTTAAATTAAACCTGATATCGAGTGTCAAACAATATCAAAGCTGTAAAAGCTGTTTACAGTCAGAATTTATAAAACTATGATTGTAAATAAATTCAAACAAGTGAGCTTTTCTCTTTGTGCTGAACATCAACACTGTGATTTCTTAGACTGTAAGCTTTACTTCAGCACAACCAGTTGCAGAAGCCGTCACTCCAAATGTCTTTGATAACAAGAAAAAAATACCTTTTCAGTCCACGGCCTGAAGTTCTTCTCCGACATCTTCTGCCATCGGCTTTGTCTGCTGGTTTGAAGACAATAAACCACAAAAAGATGATTTAGTCACTTTGTCTGCATCATGCAGCTCGAATGTGTCGTGCAACGATGTTGAATAGCCGTCGTTATCCCTCTGCTGTGTCAGTAGGATTGTACTGTGCAGCATCTCATTGATATGTGAGGAATGCTAATGTAAACAGACTTACATCATTAAAACATAAAGGGCAGGAGATATTTAGATATTTTTATATTTATATTACATTTTATAGCTGACGGATATTACTAAATAGATAGAATTTACTAAATAGCTGGATGAACATGAAAAGTATGTCTATAATAACAAATGACCATGAGAGCCAGTAGAATTAATTCAACTGGACACTCGAAAGACGTCCTTAAATGCTCTTTAAGTGGCAGAACAGATGAACAAACAGTTAATCGCTTACTTGAGATGAAATCTGCTCAGCTACTTTGAAAACAGCTTCTAACTGGTTCCTCCTTTAACAGGATGACTGCTCAGGGGTAATGCCATCATGCAGTCCAGCAACCTTTATGGTTCTGCTTTGATTCACCAGGAACTATTAGGGAAACCTTCCAGCGCCTCCTGTGAAAGACACAGGGATAAACACACAAACATTTATTAACATGTTCCACAGTCTTCCAGTTTGATTTTCTCATCCTGTGGACAACAACGTACATGGATGCAGGTTTATTGTTAACTTTTGTAAGGTTTATTTAGTGAACATATCCAGCTGCAGCTCCACTGTGATCCTGAGCTGGATAAGCACTTAAGAAAATGTGTCAATAAATGGACAAACATCAACTTACTATATTTATCCAAACAGACTGGACCAATAATGCTTCACTGAGTTAGAGACTTTAACGTCTCTTCTATGCAAGAATGTCTCGTGCTGCAAACTTGACAACAAAGGTTTTTCAGACTGCATGTAGCTGTCCTCTATGTCAGCTCACACATTTACATTTATGTCACACTTATTTCTGCATTTTATAATTATTACTTACATTTTGATTAGATACCTTGAGTTTGTAAATGATCAGATTACATAATTGGAATACAATGTATCCAATTCAAGGTCGCGGGAGGATGAAGCCTATCCCAGCTGATACAGGACAAAGACAGGCTGCCAGTTTATTGCAGGGCTAACACGATATGTGTAACAGAAAATCCACTTAAATGTTTGATATTTCTTATAATAATCATAATTATGACTATTATTTAAAGGCTTCTTTAAATAATACATTTTGATTTTTTATAACCTCTAAAATATAAACCTGAGCTGTTTCAGATTCTGACCTCTGACCTCACTGCAGCTCCCTCTTGGAAGTACGTCTGCTTCTTGTCTACCCCCAGTGTTGACCGCCTGCCCTTGATATCACGTACTGTACCTGAGGAACAAAAAAGGACAAACACTTGCCTTCATTTAAGAAGTACATTCATACAGAGGTAATCTATGGAAACACACTAGTTCACCCTTTGGGAGAAATCAGTTCCTGTGAAACATTTCTGTAAATGAACATCATGTGGAGAATGAATGAAATGAGTTCTTCAGGTGACTCAGCAGTCCCACACTGACAAATGAAATCTAGTTAAACTATTAAGAATATTTGCCCTTCTGAAATCTGTGTTAAACAACAACAAACATAAATTAGTAACAAAAATACAGCTGAGTAGAGGCTTTACAAACCACCAGCAGCCATAATGCTAAATTTTAATCTTCAAATGTTTCTGAGCCGTCTTCAACCTGCTTTTAACACATTAAAGTCCCACAGTCAATGCAGCCTGACTTAATCCTAAATGTTCAGCACACAGAGACACAGAGGTGCCGTTTAAAGTTTAGTGTTAACCTGAGTCACTGATCATTTGCAGTATTACAGAGTCTGGCAGTCTTTGCATGATGTCCACGTCACTGTAAGTTTCTAGCTGACTCTCAGGTGTGCCAGCAGGAAAGAGTAATAATAACCTGCATCCTGAGGTTTGTCATGCAGGATTAAAGGAGCCAGGCTTTGTTCACACAGCTAGGATTGTATTTTACACTGACCCTGGGTCAGTATAAGTATCATACAGTTTAAACGAAGCACTGAAACTTGCACATATTTATTACAGATGCACTGAAGCTAATCGAGATATTTGCTGTCAGTCTGTGGCTGCGATTAAACACTTTACTGGAAACTTTATTAACTAGTAACTTCATCAGTCATGACCAGTGTTGGGACTAACGCATTATTAAGTAACGCGTTACAGTAACTACGTTATTATTGTGGTAACGAGCACGGTAACTAGTTATTATGCCAAAATCAGGAACGCGTTAGTCGTTACTGGGATTTAGATAGGGTCGTTACTCGTTACTTCGTGTGGTGGCTATCGCGGAGGTTCCACAGATTCAGTAACATTAGCAAGTGGTGGAGGCCAGCAGGTGGATGAGGGAAAGGGAGGAAAAGAGACCCGAGGCGGCCGCCGGTCCAAGTGTGAACTGAACTTCAGGTAAGAAGTTATGACCTGCAGTCTCTCTGGGTCAGATATGAACCAAGTTTAGGTGGAGTTTATTTTCGTTATGCTGACTTTTTCCGTACTGCGTGCTAGCTAGCATGACGGAGTTTCTATACAGCTGGGTGGGTGCTATGATGTTAATGATGTTGAACTTTATTTTGTTTATAAGTTATTAGAGTTGCCAACCGTCCCGCCTGGTATTCAGAGAAAATATTACGCGTTTCTTATTGAGGTGAAAAGGAACAGAGTTTGTCCCGTAATTCAGCTACAATGAAAAAGGCACAAAGCTGGAGTTATTCTGTCTTTGCTGCACAGCTGCCTCTTCTTCTCTCATTCTCTCCCCCTCCCTCTCCTGTTTCTACTTCAATCATGAAAACTGATCAATGATCAGCTGATCGGCTCTCTTGTTTGTTTATCGCTCACTTTGCGCCGAAAGAGGAAGCCAGCGGATGTCGCGCTAAACAACAGCAGCAGTTTAAGCTTGATCAGCTGTTGTTAGAATTTATTTAATATTAATTTCTAGTATCAGCTGATGTTTGCTGGAGCCACAGCTGTAAACCTGCTGGTCATGATATGGTTTGGTTATCTGGTGAGAGGGAAACATGAGGATGAAATCAGGAGATGTCCTTACTGGATCATCAGAGCTGAACAGGTGATGGAGAAACAGGTTTACCTTTTAGGTGACATGAATGAGTTGAAGGGAAGTTATGAACAGTTTCTGAGAGACAAATAACCCCAGGATCCTTTTTTAGGTAGCTGACAGCTGGTAACTGTGCAGGTGCGGATCTAGCAAAGTTTTGCCAGGGGGGCAGGTAGGGCATTAACAGGCAGAGGGGGGCACAAAGAAATACTTTTCTTTCTTATTCTCATTTCAAATGTCTCGCTTTTAAAATATAATTATCTGAATCTTACAACAAACGATTGATAGATTGATGCATATATACCATCAAAACAGTGTACATCACTGTGTTTATTTTCATTCAAAGGCTTTATGATTTTTCCTATAATGGTGGGCCGGTTTCTAGTCAAAATGCCCGGGACAATTTTTTTGTCCCAGTCCAGCTCTGTATGCAGCTCATCTGCAGTCTGGTGTTGCCTACATCTTCCTATTCAGAAGGCAGCATTTCCGAGTTCTGAGTACAATTGAAAGCACCACGACTGCAGTTTTTGTGTTGGATGTAAAAGGCGCACATGACGCTGTGACGTAGGCTAGAATCATGGCAGCAGTCAATGACGGTCCAGGTGTAGGATTTCTCTCGTGGAAATATGCACATTATCTTTTCCTTTCTATTGGTAGGTGGCACAGTGCACTTGTGGCAAGTAAGCAAGCTAGAAGACTGGCAAAGTTATGGAAGCAACACATTAATAAGAGAATTCTGAGTAAAACCAAAGTTACTTTCCCTAGTAACTAGTTACTTTGAAAGTAACGAGTAACTTGAAGTAATGGAGTTACTTTTGAGAGAAGTAACTAGTAATGTAACTAAGTTACTATTTTAAAGTAACTTACCCAACACTGGTCATGACAGAAGCTAATATTTCTGTGCTAACATCGTTTAGCCAGTAACAGCTTTCCTCCAATATAAGCTAACGTTTACACCGTAACTTTAAGCTAGCACCATAAAGACGGTAAAACACGTAATAATATCTACAAATGCATCTTAAAGCTGTTATATTAGCACTCGGTGTATTACTAACATAACCACATTAACATTACTGACACTCGCTGACTTTTAATAGTCATTCTATAAATGCTGTCCGTTTAAATGGTCTTACCTGTACACACTGCATATCCACCGGATTGCAGCCAGAGTGGATTCTGGAGTCTTCCACGCTCCTGTTAGTGATCCTCCATCTGGATGGATGAGAACAACCTTCTGAACAATCTAGCAGGAGATGACCCATATCTATGGGACTGATTTGTGCTAATAACGCCCATTGTATGGACTGATAACAGCTGAAGCGGGTGAATAAAGCCACCCAGTAGCTAGCTGTGCCATTACCCAGCATACATCACTCCCTCCGTAAATGCAATAAACCATACAAAAGTATTGTTCTACCTGTTTTTCAGGTAGTTGTTTACATTATATAATTTATTGTGTTCTGTATACGTCACTACAATGTGATTTGGAAAATGTCTAAATATACCAACAAAAGGCACTTCCGCGGCAATCTCTTCAATCGGAGGACCCTTCACGTCAATTCCCGACGCGAGAGGGGTACCCTGCGCGTCCATAAGTGCAGCAGAGGGAGCCTGACCATGCGTCACACGTTTGACGAGTTGGGAGTGAGAACGTGTTGGATAGTCAGTAATACATGTAGTAAGGCTGTCAATGTCCTCTCCGTGGTCGTCACAGATCACCTCCCACTCTGCTGCAGAGTTGTTCTTTCACAGTGATGTGAAAGGGGGTTACACCATCTGTCATTCACAAACACTGTCAGTCCCCCTCCTTTCCTCTTACCGCTCTCTCTCGTCCTGTCCGCTCGCAGCATCTGGAATCCCAGTAGTGTCACGCTCGTGTCCGGAGTTAGCGGTGTTAGCCATGATTCCGTTAGCATCATGATGCTACATTGCCGGTGTTGTGCCAAAACCGGTACTCCCTCTGTGACCAGGTTAGCGACGTGAGCTCATTCATCTTATAGGGCTAAGATAAGATAAGATAAGATAACCTTTATTAGTCCCACACGTGGGAAAGATCTTACGTTTCCAATAATTACAGAAGGAAGAGATGGTCGATAACGTCTCCTTCACGGGCGACGGCGCTCCTTCCCAGCACGACACCCCCGTCTTTTCCTCCTCAGCTCGCTGGGAATGTCGGGTCTGTCCGCCGACAGTACCGTTGCGGGACGCAGCGCTAACACCTGATCCTTACTGTAAACAAAGGATTCCTGCTCTGGGTCCCCAGACACGGGTGAAAAAAGTAGAAATAAACTAAGAAAAACGACCAGAACTAGCACAAAATGGTAGAACATGGTTGCAGAGTCTAATTACTAATACGTTAGTTATAAAAAAAATTACGAGAAGAAAAAAATAAGAAAGAAAGAAACTCAGAATGAGTAGAGCTGCTGTAACAGGCTGCCGCACACGGGGGGCGCCGGTGTTCCAGATCTACTGGCGTTTAGATCGACTGGCGTTGGTCGAACAGATGTGTGGCAGTCTTGCGTTTCAGGAGCTGCTACCGACAAACCAGCAAAAAAACGCCAAATGTGTCATCTGTGACACTTGTGAGGTTGTCTCAAACACACTCCGTCAGTCTTGATGCTGTTGAACAACAAAATGTTTAAAAATGTGGTGAGTTTACCTGGTGATATCCTCACGCGCGACGCGATCGCGAAAACAGCAAACAAGTAACACCACGCCGATGTTGTTCACAGGACAGCAAGAGTAAACGATCGGGAGACTCTTGTCGTCGTTATCGTTCCCCTTGCACGGTTTATTTCTCCGAATTCAGCGTTTTTGCTTCACAACTAAAGCGAGCAGTTTACTTTGTGCACTAACATGGAGTCGAGTCAACCAGCGCCACCTCTGGCCAAGTGCCACAGCCTACAGCCAGATCAACTTGTGACATACATCTGCAACACGTTTGAATTCGTGTCATGCACATTTGTACCTTTCAATTGTCTCTGTTTGTGCGTCATGCAAATAAACCTTTGAAATGAATGAAATGATATCATGTATTTATTATCAGCCTAAAACTGGTAAAACTGTGTTTGTCATTACTTTTGTATAGTGGTATTACTTTCGCAATTTTCATTTTTTTTGGAAAACAACCGGACTGAAATGATAAATTGCAGACATACAGTATGTTAAGGGACTAGCAATATTCAGAATAACCTGTTTAACTACAGACATATTTATGTCATGATAATCCATTGAACACTTACTTTTACATTTTAATGTGATATTTATTACTTCTTGCTCATTTGTAGCTGAGAGGAACAGTGAAAAGAGATTTGATTTTATATTACTGATATTTTCATTTTTTTGACACGGGATGTCCGCTGCTAGTTCAGGGCCAACATTTATAAAAAAAAATTATTGAACCCATCTACAATGCTACTCATGTTGTGATTTTCACCATTTGCATCAATGAAACATTCAGGATATGATGTTTCAGAAGATCCTTGTTTAATTAAGTTGTTTAACACATCCCAAGTTCCTTTTATATTGTTTTTTTCATATAATCTTCTTCTATAATAAAGTTGTTTACTCATTCTTATAATATCAGTCAATTTATTTCTATATGCTTTATATCTTTGTTCCACTTCTTTTGTTTTTACTTTGATGAACTGTTTATACAGATTGTTTTTCTTTTTGCAAGCATTAATAATTCCTTTTGTGAGCCAAGGACTTTATATTTTTTCTTTGTCTTGTGTTTGTTTACAGGACAATGTTTATTGTACAACATAGTGAAAATATCTAGGAAATTGTCATAAGCCTTGTCCGCATCTGACTCTTCATACACCAAACTCCAGTCTTGTTGTGCTAAATCGAAATTGAAGGCATGAATTGCTTCTTCATTTATTGCCCCTACGTGGCGTCCTTGTAGGGGCGCCACATGCCAGAATACTCCACTATGGTAGACCAGTAATCACATGGGCCCTTCCAATAAGTGTGATAGGGGTAACCAAGCTTCTGATTATTACACTCTATATCTACCATTGGATTGTAACCTACCCAAACATCATATTCCCGCCATGAACTATTTAAACCTTTACATGGCACGGTGGTTAGCACTGTTGCCGCACAGCAAGAAGGTCCTGAGTTCAATTCCACCATCAGGCCGGGGTCTTTCTGTGTGGAGTTTGCATGTTCTCCCCGTGTTTGCGTGGGTTCTCTCCGGGTACTCCGGCTTCCTCCCACCGTCCAAAGACATGCAGCTTGTGGGGATAGGTTAATTGGATAATCCAAATTTCCACTAGGTGTGAATGGTTGTCTGTCCCTGTGTGTTAGCCCTGCGACAGACTGGCGACCTGTCCAGGGTGTACCCTGCCTCTCGCCCTATGACAGCTGGGATAGGCTCCAGCGCCCCCCGCAACCCTGAAAAGGATAAGCGGAAGCGAATGGATGGATGGACATTTAATGACAGCACAAAGATCGAATGTGTACAAAGTAGTGGACCCTTTAACGTAGTCCAACTCTACACCGCCATAATAATCAAAACACTCATCTGATTTACCTGTTTCACTACGTTTGGTTCGCTTCACCGTGGCCTGTGATGATGCAGTCGCTGGAATGGATTCAGGTCTGTCTCTGGGCAATTCACTTATAAGAAAAATCACAGTTACAATAACAACAGTCACACCTAACACTACCATTTTTCTCCAATTCCCCCTCAACCAGCCTAGAGAAGTTAACATGATTTAAATGTAAATAAAAGGCTCGTCTGTTTACATCTCTCCCTCACAGAAGGCTTCTCTGCAGAGCATCAAATCTGCATGGCAAAGTGACACACTTTAGGTGATCTTCATCCTTGGGAAAAGTGGTGTCAACTATTTCCCAGTCTCCTAGTATTTGTGCCTCACACAGAAACACAATTCCATCGCTGGACTTCCTCTGCACCGTCACTTTTAGAGCTTGGCACGCTCTCTCCATCCCTCGAGTTCTCATGTTCCAACGCTGCTGAAGGTTTAAGGCAGAGCACGTCGTACACCTTAGTTGTCTTCCTCAGCGTCAACATTGAATCTTTCATTTTATTTAAGATTTTGCTGTGGGAAGTCTCCTCTTGATCTCCTGGAAGCTCAGTAGCACAGCTCTCTGTGTGATGTCCGCTGTGCTGAAGATGATCTCTGATCCTCCTGAAGCCTCTCTCCTGGCCTCAGCTCCCATCTTGTGGACGATCCTCTCAGCCACTCCTTCTCATCATGGCACCTCACGACATCTACAAATTCAAAAATGACACTCCTCTCGCCACACGGCTTTTGCCATGTGTCAACTCCCCAATGAGACATGCACAAGAATGTTGCACATTCTCTCTAAAGCAATCTCCAGGGTTTCCCACTTGGAGCAGCCATACTCCAACCTGTAACCCTGTGTAAAAACATTAATCAGCAGTCACATGTTAAGCTTGTTTAACTCCCAGCTCCACCTGGAGCCTGTAACCTGGAAGACAAATCTGTTAAATCAAACTTCACATTTGCAACCAACTATAGATCATGAGAGTGATAAAGTACTCAGCATAACAGACAAGTATCATGTGCAGGTTTTCTCCAATAATTAAATCACTATTATTACCATAATTTGTCCCAAATCATGAATCATCCCAATTTATTCCACAATTAATCTGTGACTTTCCTTAAACAATTTCACTCCACCCATTTTATCACTTTGAGTTCAATAGTGGCAGGCTAATGAGCCCATATTCAACTATTCCATAAACACTGCATCCCTTATTTGTTTTTCTCATGTCACTTGTCCACTTCTGCTGAATCCTCCACATGCACTCTTAAAGAAAACAAACATTAGCAGCACACATGGATTGTGTGGTGGGCAGGCGTCGGCCATCCACATTCCAGAGGTGCCATAAAAAGACCATAAAGTTAGCCATCCATAGCTGTGGAAAGAAGTGACACTAGTTTTCAACACAGAAAATTTCTCACATGTTATTCACATTGTCAAAGTAGCCTTCACATTTTCCCAACAACACAGTGTAACAGCATCACCAACTCATAACCTGTAGTAGAGAAACAAACATCCACCAATTGTTCTGTTAGAAATCACATCATCAAATCACATGAAGAACTGTAATGCTGTAGAAAAGAATGCAAATGTTAGCGCTGCGCAGGTGTGTACACACTTTCTCACAGTAACTTCTGTGAGCAACATGAATAACACACCCCTGGTAGATTCACAAACACAGAAAATGGCATTTAAAAGGTGAAACCATCACGCAACCTCGAATGTTGCTGTCATCTTTCTGCTCCTGTAAAAGGAAACACATAAATTCATCCACCCTTTTGTCCTGTCTAGGTGGAGCTTAACCTTGAGTCGTGGTTAAGTCTTGTCAGCTTTTACCAGTCAGTCAGTTTGTTTTTATTTCCATTCATTCATTCATCCATTCTTTCTATCTTTGCTGATAGTGGAACCTATCGTCGCATTTAGTTTCCACTTTCAGCAAAATGACGTCATTTCAAAAGAAAAAGAAGAAGAACTTTAGATCGGATTTCCTCGCTGAATCTTTTTTAGGCAGGGACTAATTGTCCCAAATAAGTGGCTTTCTCCAGAGCCCATTTTAATGTGGAGAAGCTCACTTATAACAATTTTCTTTACGACGTGTAGCACTTTTAATTCCCGACGTGCAGATCTGCTTAAAGAGAAGAAATTCACAAACAAAAATCAGTGCACTGTTCAAAAAATAGAAATAAAAATTGACAAATAAAACTGAAAAACAAAATAAAAAATAAAAAATACAGAAGCCCGGTCTTAAGACTTGTCACGGAATATTCTTTCTCTTATAGGTGAGAAAACACCCATAGTTCAGTAACAAAACAAAACAAAAAACAAAACAAAAACAAAAAAATCTGCTAGTTTCACTCATTTAAACTCTGGCTGCAGGATTCTGTTCACCCCTGCTATCATGTTCCCCAAAATAATACTAATTCAGTCGTCTATGTATCAGTTCTCAACCCACTCACTAAAACAAACAGGATGATGGTAACAAAATTACCTACTTAAAATTGTGTTTGATCTTCATTACATGTGTGTGTCGGGTTAATACATGTTCTGTTTTTATGTATCCTTTTATGTACCTTCCCCCTTTTTTTGAAACAAAACTCCGTTCACTCCAAATTTTGTTTCAGAAACATCTAAATGAAAAACTCTGTCATAGTCAGGCACAGCTAAACCCCAAATGCTTGCAGGTTACCATAGGCAACCACACTGTGTGTTGTCAACCCCTTCCACAAATGCCCTCTTTTAATGTGTAACACTTTGTGTATGATTTTTAAACAGACTCACATGCTTAAGATGTTGTCTAATCTTCATGAGCTCTCTTGTGTTTGTGTTAGTAGGGTTAATGCATGTTCTGCTTGTGTATGTGATTTTGTATATGTTTCTATTTTCGCAGTGTTTCAGACTCCTTCTCAATTTTCCAACTTAAGCAGTCAGATTTCTTTTCCCCAGGTTTGCTAACCCAAATTTTGATTTCCCACATTAAATAATTCCCATGTGTTCTCACCTAGTCTTCTCACTCTGTTGTCCTCTCCCACTTCAACAGTCCAATAGCCGGCAGTTCTCCTTCAGCTTTGTCCTGTGTTCCACTGTCTCTTCTTGCCATTTTACTCCAAAGGTGGCAAATGTTAAACTCCAACAGTCTCCTCAGTTCTCCTCAAATGTTCTTGTCACATGCACAGTGAAGTTGCAGCTTGTTGGAAACACAGTGCCATTCATCCAATCAGGCAGGATGATGGGTTTGCTCTTCTTCTCTGATGCTGTTTGTTCACATTGCTGCTGCTTGCTGGGACTCTTTGCTCAGGACTTTGCTGCTGTCCCTTTATCTGCCATGTTATTGCTCTTTAGAGCTGCATTCCTTGTCTTCAGGAAGGAGTGAGAGCTCGCTTGTGAGGTTGAGAAACACATGGTGCTGTAAATAAGTTAGCCAGAAACTTGGCCTGCATGTTTCCAATGATGTTAAACTATGACTTTCTTCCAACCGCTGCATGTGGAAAATTGATTCAGGTCTGCTTTTCACCTGAAAGTGACAAACTAAGACATTTTCATTATTATTATCAGTGCTTAATCAACACACATCTCTCTCTCTCTCTCTCTCTCTCTCTGTTCTTGTGAACAGTCCTTTCTTAAAAGCAGAAAATGAGACTGTAGTTGTTCCTGGCTGATCAACACAAAACCTTTTTCCTATAATTTTTTTCATCTACAATATAAATTCTCTCTTTTTCACTCTTTTTTTTTCTGGTGCATATTATGTGTGGTGTCACCTGTGTGGTGTCACCTTTCCATTTTTCTAACAGTACACTTGCATACCTCAGTGCTTGTCTTCCTCCCCCTTTTGTGGTGGTCTGGACACTGTGTCAATCCTCCACTTCCAGGCAGTCGCTTGTCTCCCCGGATTCCTTAACCTAATTTGATTCCCCACACTAAAACAGCCGCCTCAGCCCTCTTCTGCTCCTTTTCTTCTCTCCCACTTTTCAGTCCAATGGCAGTCAGTTTTTTCAGCTTTGTCCCGTGTCTCTCTTTGTCCCACTGTCTCTTTCATTGCCATCTCACTCCAAACATGGCAAATGTCAAACTCAGACAGTCTTCTCAAAAGTCCTTCACACACAGTGAGGTTGCAGCTTGCTGGAAACGCATCTCCATCCATCCAATCTAGATGGTGGTTCTTCTCTTTCTGATGCAGTTTTCCCACAGCGCTGCTGGACCTCTCTGCTCAGAACTCTGGTATTGTCTCTTGGACTTCTGTCCACTGTTGATGTTCATGCTCGTGCTTCTGAAACTGCACTCTGTGTCTTCAGGGAGAGCTTCCTTGGAGCTTGCTTGTTCAGGATGAGGACGGGAAACTGCAAAACAATTCAGCCAAAAAATTCTGGCTGGGTGTTTCTATTTCTTCTAATGATCTTAACCTATAATTTTCTTCCGACTGCTGCCCGTGGAGAATTGATCCAGGTCCGTTCCCCACCTGTAATCGACAGACTGAGAGACTTTCATTATTCACTGTGACTGCATATGTTTTCATTACTCCTAAAGCAACACATCTCTACTTATTTTGTTTTGAACTCTACTGACTTTAAACCCCAAAAATGAAATTTTTATTTGGTCTTAACCGCAAACACAAAAATCTTCTTGATTTTGTTGTTAATTATTTTCATCCACAACACTCCAAATTATGTTTTCTTTTGTGTCCAGCAGGGGAAGAAGGTGACCTGTAGCGTCACTGCTTCCCCCAGTTGGAGACAATTTCCCACTCACACTTCCACACTTTTTATTTTCTTTGTTTTCATGATTTTCTTTCTCTCTTTTTTTTTTCACCCCATTGTTTTACACCCACATATTAACCTGTTAACTCACTCCTCCAACCTCATTTTCCTTTCACCCCAACAGCTCTCATACAGTCAGCAATCAAATTCTCCATTCACCCTTGAGTACTTGATCACCTTTAAATGTCACTGTTAATTTTATCAATTAATTTATCATTACTTTATAACTAATCCACTCTTTAATTTGCTTTATTTACTTTAGTTCACTTTCTCCTCTTTGATCACTACGATTTCTTAACTATTTATTATTTCACAAAAAAATCAACTAATGTACTTTGTCTCCCTCTTTGTCATCAAGGAATTCACACACACTCACGGGCTGGTCACTCGCCCCCACCTTTTCTTTCTCTCTCACACACGCACATTTTGCTCTTCGTTCGTTCCACCTGTGAACCCCGCCCCTCGAGGCTGGCTCACACACACTTCATGCTTCTCGCAGTCCCATTCAAACTTTCTGCGAGACACTTCTTCCTCTGCTTATTCCGGACAACGCCCTAAGCGGCACACAAAGCGGATGCCGTCCGCTCGTGCACCTCACAAATTATTCAAACTGCGCCACGGACTCGATACCGCGGTTTCTCTTCCCCTAAAAAATATAAAACCAAATTAAACCCCCCAATTGACTTCAGTTTCCAACAATTCGCGACACGGCCTCCTACCGCGATTTCTGCACACCATAAACACACACTTTTAGACACGAATTCTTTTTGTTACTTCAATTGACTCCCGTACTTCAGACGAGACGCCGACTCTAACGGCGCTTTCACACACACACGCAATCTACACACACTGCAGTCAGTGGGCTGAGCCAAGCAGTCGTTCTCTCACTAACAAAGCAACTTGCCCCCACTCTCATGCACATTATCAACCACGACTAGGATCCAACACCTAGCTTTAGTTATTTAGGGCGCCCTCAGTGCCCAGGTTACCAACCTGGCAAATCCCAAGGACGCGTCCAACCAAGGGTGGAGTTGCCAAACTCGGAGCGCACACGGCCCTTAGCCGGCGACAAAGCCTTTCGGCCCCGCTTTCTAACTAATAGTAACACAAATTTCCTGCTTTAACGCACGAGGACAGATCACCGCCACTTTTTTCTAATAACTAAGACGGATCAAACACCGCCGCGGATGAAACACCGATTCTATTAATCCGTAACAAAAATCTGCTGCTTTAACGCACTGAGATTTTCTTACAGGGCGCTAAACATCAACTTGGAGTTCTTACAAAAGTCTCTTGCTTTAACGCACTGAGACGGACGCTAGCCGCCTTTTTTTCTACTGAGTGAATTTACACTGGGATACGTTCAACTTAGCGAACAGATAATTTAGGCTTTAAACAATATGCACGGTTCGAAAATAAACAGGTCGTGCTTACCTTTTAATCATGTGAGCTAGCTCTCTGTTCGCCTCGTTTCACGATCTCAGCTCTGCCAATTCATCTCTGGGCCTAGAGCGAATCCCGAGGGTTTCGGCACCAAAACTGTTGAGAAATCAGTTTTACCCCGGTTCTTTTCATTCCTCGAGCGTCCAGAGATGGCACCGGACTCAGTAGTCATTTTCATCTTCATTTATCTTCATTTAAGCATGCACTTCTAGAAGGGAAGAGAGGCCGGTGTCCCTCTGCAAAAATCTTCACCCCTTTGTTAGTTACAGCCAGCTTTATAGAGGTGACCCCATCATAAAACCCCTTACGGTGTGCTGGAAACTCTGTGTCTGTGTCTATGTGAGTGCTCGTGAGTGAGTGTGTGCGCATACCTGTGTGTATGTGTGTGCACATGAGTGAGTGTGCGTGTGGATGTGTGTGTGTGTGTGACCGTTAAAACACTGTGGGTGTAGGTGACTCCCTAGAGGTCATAAAACCCCTCTCACTTCCAGACCACAGTTACAAATCTTGAGACCCCCACCCTAAGACATCCTCTGGGGAATTTCCACTCAGAGGGCGAGGTCTACAATCTACTCCTACAATCAGCCTTTATTATAGTGAGGGCAGTGTCAGTGTCTCTACAACAGTTCTACATTATATTTTAACACATTTCTAAACTTTAAATCAGCTAAATATTCTACAGAACATATGTAGCAACCCTGCCGCCCGCCTTATTTAATCTATTCATGTATTTTAAATCATATCCATTCAAACAGAAATCTATTCCTTTATGGACATTGAACCAAGTTTCAGTGACGGCTATAACACTGAAGGGGTGAGAAAATTGTTGCAAGTAGTCCTTAATGAAATCAAAATTAGAATACATACTTCTGCTGTTAAAGTGAATTAATGAGAGCTTCCCGTCTAGGTTGATTTTTTTTTTTTCATATTGTTCCTGTGTGAAATAATTACAATTTTTAACAAAAGAAGAAAGAAAATTACTTTCAGAATCTATTTCTGGATCTATTATATTATGCTCCTTATATTCACAATCTAGATCAATTACTTTCTGTTGGAGAATTGATTTCAACATGTCTGTTACGCCCCACTTAAAAACGAAGTGTTGACTGGAGTGAGGGGTAACGCAAAGTGAAAAAGAACACCTGAGCTACTGGAGAATAGGCAAGGCAAGGCAAGGCAAGTTTATTTGTATAGCACAATTCAACAACAAGGTGATTCAAAGTGCTTTACAGAGACATTAGAAACAAGAACAAATAAAAAGCATGATTTAAAATTGAATAAAACAAGCAAATAAACTAACTAACTAATTAACAAACAAACAAACAACAGTATATAAAATCAAAACAGATAAAATCAGAACAGTAGATAAAATCAGTAGTTAAATGTAAGTTTTGAAATTTAAGCTTAAAGTGTGGATTTGGTGCTTTATTCAAATGCAGCTGAGAACAGGTGAGTCTTCAATCTGGATTTAAATAAACTGAGTGTTTCAGCTGATCTGAGGCTTTCTGGGAGTTTGTTCCAGATATAAGGAGCATAAAAGCTGAATGCAGCTTCTCCGTGTCTGGTTCTGACTCTGGGAACTGATAAAAGACCGGATCCAGATGACCTGAGGGATCTGGATGGTTCATACTGGGTCAGGAGGTCATTGATGTATTTTGGTCCTAAACCATTCAGAGCTTTATAGGCCAGCATCAGAACTTTAAAGTCTATCCTCTGACGGACAGGCAGCCAGTGTAAGGACCTCAGAGCTGGACTGATGTGGTCCACTTTTTTGGTCTTAGTGAGGACTCGAGCAGCAGAGTTCTGAATGAGCTGTAGTTGTCTGACTGATTTTTTAGGTAGACCTGTAAAGATGCTGTTACAGTAATCAAGCCTACTAAAGATGAATGCATGGACTAGTTTTTCCAGGTCCTGTTGAGACATCAGATCTTTTATCCTTGATATATTCTTGAGGTGATAGTAAGCTGACTTTGTTATTGTCTTAATGTGTTTTTCTAAGTTTAGGTCTGCATCCATCACTACACCCAAATTTCTCGCCTGGTTTGTGGTTTTTAGATGTATAGATTGAAGTTCTCTGGTGACCTGTAATCGTTTTTCTTTGGCGCCAAAGACTATTACCTCAGTTTTGTTTTTGTTTAGCTGGAGAAAATTGTGGCACAACCAGTCATTGATTTCCTCAATGCATTTACCAAGAGCCTGTACAGGGCCTCGGTCTCCTGGTGACATTGTGATATATATTTGTGTGTCATCTGCATAGCTGTGATAGTTTATTTTGTTGTTCTTTATAATCTGTGCCAGTGGGAGCATGTAGATGTTAAACAGAAGGGGTCCCAAGATGGAACCTTGGGGAACTCCACATGTGATACTTGTCTGCTCAGATGTGAAGTTACCTATTGATACAAAGTATTTCCTGTTTTCTACGTATGTTTTGAACCAGTTTAGTACAGTTCCTGAAAGACCTGTCCAGTTCTCCAGTCGTTTGAGTAATATGTTGTGGTCAACTGTATCAAATGCTGCACTGAGATCCAGTAAAACTAGGACTGACATTTTTCCACTGTCTGTATTCAGACATATGTCATTAAACACTTTGGTCAGAGCGGTTTCAGTGCTGTGGTTCTGTCTAAAACCTGACTGGAAGGCATCGTAGCAATTATTCTGTTTTAAGAAGTAACTGAGCTGTTGGGAAACTGCTTTTTCAATGATCTTACTTAAAAACGGGAGATTTGAGATCGGCCTGTAGTTGTTCATTTGTGTCTTGTCAAGATTGTCCTTTTTCAGTATAGGTTTGATTACAGCAGTTTTTAGTGATTCTGGAAACACACCTGATAATAAAGAAAAGTTGACGATCTGTAACAGGTCTGACTCTAAAGTCTTTGAGACCTTTTTGAAAAAACTTGTTGGCAGGACATCTAAACAGCAGGAGGAGGAGTTCAGTTGACCTAAGATGTCCTCCAGGTCTTTGCTGTTAATAGGTTGAAACTGTTTCATGGTGTTTAAACAGTTTTTTGGTGGACACAGTACATATCCTGGATCTGCTGTTGATGTCTGCTAATAGATGTCATTAAACAAGATTTATTGCCCAAAACTACTACAATAAAAACAAACACAGGGAAGTTCTTTTCTTCAGGGTCTCCAAGGCCAAAACAACAAACAAAACACCCCCTTTAGCTAGAAATCAAACCAAGTACTCACTAACCAAAACAAAATACAATGGCTGAGCTCCCTGTCTAACCAAGAACAGGAGAAAACAGTTGAAACAAAAATGGCAGAGAACCCCTACCTGCTTCCACAATGATGAACTAATTAACACAATAAGGGCACACCTTTGCTTACAATAAAAGAAAGGAAACCAAAGTTCCACAGGCTTTAAGTTCTCACACACATACACACTAAGGCCCGCTGCCCAAAACACTACAGCTCACAGCTCTGGCAGAAATTGGGGAAGTGGCAGGAGTGTGGCAGTTTAGGATGGCAAACTATATGCTCTGGCTGATGAGCTAGAACACACCTCAGCTGCGGCTCATGAGGCAGACCTGCAACACAAGAAAAGGAGAAAAAAAAAACCTCTTCTACAAAGGGAGAGTCACTAGAGGTCAGCGACCGTAACAGTGTCCATGTCATTTCTTCAGTCACCTTTCCCCCCCACCATATGTTAATAGACCTCTCTGCATTAAATCATTCTCTGGCTCTCTTCCACAGCATGTCTTTGTGCTGTTTCCTTCTCTAACTCCAACACGTCACGGCAGATGGCCGCCCCTCCCTGAGCCTGGTTCTAATGGAGGATTCTTCCTGTTAAAAGGGCGTTTTTTCTTCCACCTGTTGCCAAATTGCTAGCTCAAAAGGGGGAAGTTTGATTGGATTTTTGACCCTTCAGAGGAAGCTCATTACCACCACATGTATCCATGACCTCAGTCTTTGGTCACTAGCCAAAACCACAGATGAGGGTAGTTACGTTGCTTGACCAGTAAATCGACGGCTTCACTTTTACGTTCAACTCTCTCTTCATGACAACAGATCAGTGCAACGTTTGCATCACTGCACCTATGACCCCGTCTGTCAGTCTGAACATATTATACTGCTTCAGGTTCGACAGGTTATTCTGAGCTGCTGATTATATAAGCGCTATAAAAGGTTTTTGAAGACTTGTTTCTCATACTTTTGCCATTAAAGGGCACACTAGAGGCGAGGAAATCTACAGTGAATTTAAAAGTTGCAGAATTTGACATGTGTTTCCAGGATATGGTTATCATGCAGGACATTGTCAAGTTAATCACAAATCCATGTCTTTCTATTGTTGCTGAAACTGTATCCACAAATACAGGGATGGCCAGCTCCAGGCCCAAGAGCTGGTTTCCTGCAGGTTTGTGACCTTGATCCGGCACAGCTGACTTAATTGGGAAAAATTACCCCATCGGCATTTCTAGAAGTTCTCTAGAGGCCTGGCAATGAACTAATCATCTGTACCAGGTGTATTGACCAAGGGTGTTATCTAAAACCTAAAAGACACTGGCTCTTGTGTACAGATGGGTATTATTTAGGTTTTATCCGATACTGGTGCCAAACCGGTACATTTGAATCCGTGCCGGTACTTAAACAGTGCTCGAACCGGTGCTTAAAAAATAGAGGACACAAACTTTTTCCAAAAAACCTCTTATGTTTAGCTGTTGTTCGTAAAAAGATAACAATGTTAGCCTTTTCTGCAGCTACAGGGCATATATGGTATCACTCTTGGCTGGAAGCAGTGCTTAAAGAATGGAAAAAACACAAATTTTGTCCAAAAACCTCTCTTTTTTAACTGTTTTCCACTTTTTCTTTGGTCATTTTGGCCTTTTTGGCCAGGGTGAAGGGAGTATCTGCCATCAAAAAAGAAGACAGCCGCATGTAAATACGATGATGTTTGCTAGTTCACCTTACATGCATTAATATAATAACGTGGTTAGTCTACTCAACGTAAATTACACACGAACAACATTAAGCTACTCACGCAGAGAAGAAAGGCTGCACTGCCATCATCATCCATCATAATTTCTGCTACACTGGCAGGGCTAGGGGCCAGGACTCTACTCTTCGGGTTTTGGGGGGATGTTGCTAACTCCAGGTTCGATAACATGCACTACACCCACAGTAGATGTGCAAGCTATCAAATACGGTGCATTTATTGGCTTTTAAAAAAACGCTATGTGTCGCCAGGTGTTTCACCAGATTTTGAGGTGTTACCTTCTTTGCACAGTATCACCTTAAAGCACTTGTTGCAGGCTGCTTAGTTTGCATCTTTTGCTGTGAAGTACAGCCACTTTGCCTTGGGTATTTTTAATCTGTAGCTCTGCTGGAAAAGAACGTACATACCTGGGCCCGCCTACTATCCTGGGAAACGTAAAATGATTGGCTAGAATCCAAAGTGTATGACATCTCAGGGAAAAAAAGCACCAAAATGTGTGCTGCTTTCTGGTCTGGTTATTACAGTTTATGTGGTACCGGATACCGGTAACCATCCCTACTCTTGAGGCCTGGAGGTGGTCACCCCTGTACTAAGATGTAAGGATGCTTTTTCTTTACCTTATGAAGTGGACATGGAAACTGCAAAGTGACAATAAACTGCAGTCTAGGGCAAACATTTTTGTCACAGTGTGGATTCCCTTATGGTTTTTCATTGAGCTTATGTCCAGTGGTGAAGGATGACCCACACTGGTCACAGATGTGCTTTTTGACCCCACTGTGGAGAGGTCATGTATTTTAATGTACTTGGTGTGTGGAAGCCTCTCCCACATTCTTTGCAGTAGTTCATTTTGTCTCCAGTGTGGCTTTGTTTGTGGTTTAAGGTCCCGTTGATGATTGGAAGTTTTTCTACAAAGGTCACAGAGAAGCTTTCCCACCACCACAGTGACGACAGGGTTGAGAACTGGATCCATCTGTGTCGCTCTGATTCTAAACAAAGACAGTGTAAGTCAGGGAATTCCTTTAACGTTTTTATCCTGAATGTCGCCTGAAACAAAGAGCATCTCTGCCAACGTCCAATTACATTTTACTGTTTACATTATAACACTCAGTATAACTCCATAAGTTTACTGATCAGACTTGTTCCAAACAATCAGGTTAAAATTACAAGATAAAACATAAATACATCCTCACAATAACTGCACTTGTAGAGTTACTTTCTGGTGTGGGTCTTTTGGTGTTTTTTCAGGTGATGTGGAGATTTAAAGGTCTTCTGACACAGGTCACATTTATAAGGTCTCTCCTCAGTGTGGATAAACATGTGTTGTTGTAACTGTGCATCTGTTGCAAACAGTTTCCCACACTGATCACAGC
The DNA here is from genome assembly GCF_963969265.1 of Rhamphochromis sp. 'chilingali'. Taxonomy (NCBI): domain Eukaryota; kingdom Metazoa; phylum Chordata; class Actinopteri; order Cichliformes; family Cichlidae; genus Rhamphochromis; species Rhamphochromis sp. 'chilingali'. The sequence goes on along the minus strand of NC_137929.1, from coordinate 61,648,584 downwards.
GGGAAACATCATTTCCAGTGTGAAACCGTAGGTGAATATTTCGGTACTGTTTGTCGCTGAAACTTTTTCCACAAAAGTCGCAGCTGTACGCCTTAATTCCAGAGTGGGTAACTAGATGCTTCTGTAAGTCGCTATTTTGAGCAAACGTCTTGCCACACATCTCACAGCTGTGTGCTTTAACTCCACTGTGGATGATATGGTGTAATTTTAAGCATTTACGATGGGTAAAAGACTTTCCACACAAGTCACAGCTGTAAGGTTTAACTCCACTGTGGATGAGTTGGTGTGCTTTAAAGTTTTGAGCGTGGGTAAAAGACTTTCCACACAAGTCACAGTTGTACGCTTTAAATTCACTGTGGATGAGTCTGTGTATTTTTAATTCTCCAGCCCGGGTAAAAGACTTTCCACACAAGTCACAGGTGTGTGCTTTAACTCCACTGTGGATGAGTTGGTGTATTTTTAAGCTTCCAGCCTGGGTAAAAGACTTTCCACACAAGTCACAGCTGTAAGGTTTAACTCCACTGTGGATGAGTTTGTGTTTTTTTAAGCATCCAGCCTCGGTAAAAGACTTTCCACACAAGTCACAGCTGTAAGGTTTAACTCCACTGTGGATGAGTTTGTGTGATTTTAGGCTTTGAGCCAGGGTAAAAGACTTTCCACACAAGTCACAGCTGTATGACTTAACTCCACTGTGGATGAGCTGGTGTGTTTTTAGGCTTTGAGCCAAGGTAAAAGACTTTCCACACAAGTCACAGCTGTATGACTTAACTCCACTGTGGATGAGTTGGTGTCTTTTTAAGCCTCCAGACCTGGTAAAATCCTTCCCACACTCATCACAGCTGTAAGGTTTAACTCCACTGTGGATGAGTTGGTGAGTTTTTAAAGTTCCAGCCTCGGTAAAAGACTTTCCACACAACTCACAGCTGTACGCTTTAACTCCACTGTGGATGAGTTGGTGAGTTTTTAAACTTCCAGACTGGGTAAAAGACTTTCCACACAAATCACAGCTGTAAGGTTTAACTCCACTGTGGATGACTTGGTGTTTTTTTAAATTTCCAGACTGGGTAAAAGCCTTTCCACACTCGTCACAGCTGTAGGTTTTCTCTCCTTTTCTTCTGTGAGGTTTGTCGGCCTCCTGAGAGCGCTGACTTCTCGCTCCATGTTGGTCCTGCAGTGACAGAGATACAAACAGCGGCAGTGAGTGAAATGCAGTCGTGGAACAAACTGAAACTCCCTCCGTTGGTGGAATCAAACATGTCAACAAACACATTGTTGGTGTGTTACCATCACCTTCTGGTGACAGTATCACATTACAATGATGTGACACAATGAGAGTTGTAATGAAAATTACATTATTGAACAAATATTTATCAGTGGAGAAAATCTTTTACGCATAAGAAATTGCAAGTTCAACTGATGATATTGTTGTTTCAATGTGTGCTTATAAAATATGATCTTTGTATTTCCTTCTAACTTCTGTGGTTTTTGGTTGTGAATGTAGATTCTGTATATATGGAGGAACCCAGGATGCAAAAGATAAAGCTGATGTTAACAGGTTTTTCAATAAAAATAAGGTAAAATAAAATGAAATAAATAAATAAACAGCTGTGCACACAGCTTCAAAAAGTGTAATTGTGATATTTTTCTCACCTTTTGTGTTGAAGTCATTGTTTCCTCTGTAGTGGCTGAGCTGAGTCCAAATGGATGAAACTGTCCTTCTGCTGCTCCACCAGACTCCTGTTACTCAGCTGGGACACACACAAAAAATACAATATATATATATATTAGGGGTGCAACGATACACAAAATTCACGGTTCGGTTCGGTTCGATACTTTGGTGTCACGGTTCGATATTTTTTCGATACAAAAAAAATGTTCATGCCTTTTTAATTTGTCATTTATTAAAATTATAAATATATATTTTAACTCAAAAGTACAGTTTTTAAATTTAACCCTAACCCTTGTGCGCGTTTTTTATTTTGACAGCGAATGCGCACCTGCGGACCACTTATGTGCAGCCCTGGTTATTTAGCTCATCATATTGCAGCCACAGAAATTCTTTTGTCCATGAAACCATAAAGCTGCACTTTCTTTTTGCCTTATAGTCTGATTTGTCATAACTTTTCTGTTTTGTGGTAAGCTTTTCTTTGGCTGTCACTTCTTCACCCTGACCTGTCTTATTTGGCTCAGCAGAACTAAAATATATATCCTGCTGCTTTTACACAGGCACTCACATAAGCTCAGCGATTCTCTGCGCGATCAACCTCTCACATGTTTAAGCTGGGGGAGATTTCACTTGTCATGTTTGCATAGTAAGCTAACGATTAATAAGACGATGTCAGAGGAATTGGTGCGCAAATTATCATCACTCACATATCAGTGCTGTCGCTCTCTATACACAGTTCGCGCGATTGCAAAGTGAAAGCAAAAAAACAAGCGCAAATTAAAACGCGATTTCAATATGTCACATTTTGACAGTGGCTCACCGATGCCAATGACATAATTACCCAGCTACATTTCCGAAAGAATGCAAAAGCATTGACATATATTTTTCCTTCCTACAATAGCCCGACGGGCAGGGCAGAGATAGATTTTGGTACCCCGACTGAAAAAATCGCTACCCCCGGGACGTTGGGCTAGCGATATTGCGAGCCCTGTATCTGATTGAGGAATCACTCATCTTTGGAAAAGAGAGTTTATTACAGAGAAATGTCTCTTTCCAAAATAAGAGCTATACTATCCGCTTCTTCTGGGCTATATTCTCAGCAGCATATTAAACAGCTGTCTAAATGACTCGGCTAAAGTTAGTAGCATGCTTGCTTTTTTTTGTCTGCTTCCACTTGTCTTTGCACTAGGATGATGTCGGCGTAAATGTGCAGTCATATTCGTTGTGTTCCCACTAGTGCTTTCAGGTTAATCTCGTTGAAATGACCTTAACGCCACAACACGGCAAATCTCCGTTAACGAGCTACCGCCGATCGCCCCGTGCATGGGGCTAGACGGCCAACACGTTAACGAGCTAACTGCGCTAACACACTAGTTCCCACCCATGTAATTGAGCATTGCATGGCACATCCAACATACTGTTTTACTTTAGTCCATGACTCGCTTACCTTCAGGGTCATACGTCACATGAAAACCAAAATAATTCCAAACGCCAGATCTGAATGAGAGTGGTGGAGGTCCATGTTGCTGAGAGCTTAACTTCTATCTTGCTAGCTTGCCCTGCGCTCTTCCTTCTGACTATGCTGTCTGTGTTGAGCGCTCAGTGGATCTGCGCTCGACAGTGCAGCCTAGGCGGAGTAGTCAAACGCAGATTCACTGAGCGCTCAACACAGACAGCATCGTCAGAAGGAAAGTTGATAAAATAAATTACAAATTTTGTATTGTTCGATACATATGCGTACCGAACCGAAAGCACTGTATCGAACGGTTCAATATCGATACGAATATCGTTGCATGGACAAAATTATTTCTGTGGCTGCAATATGACGAGCTAAATAACCAGGGCTGCACATAAGTGGTCCGCAGGTGCGCATTCGCTGTCAAAATAAAAAACGCGCACAAGGGTTAGGGTTAAATTTAAAAACTGTACTTTTGAGTTAAAATATATATTTATAATTTTAATAAATGACAAATTAAAAAGGCATGAACATTTTTTTTGTATCGAAAAAATATCGAACCGTGACACCAAAGTATCGAACCGAACCGAACCGTGAATTTTGTGTATCGTTGTACCCCTAATATATATATATATATATATATATCTGTCTGTGAAGGTTCTTAGTCATCCAGGTCATCGTAGTCTAAGGAGCTTGGAAAGAAAAGCGTCTGGACTTCTTTGAGTTGCTTGAAGACGTTTCACCTCTCATCTGAGAAGCTTCTTCAGTTCTAAGGGTCAAATGGTGGAGAGTCCAAGATTTAAACCCAGTGGGAGTTTCCTCCAAAGAGGGACAAAGGACCTCCTGATGATCCTGTACCTCAGGGGTGTCCAAACTTTTTTCACTAAGGGCCACATACATAAAAATATAGGAGGGGCTGGGCCACTTACTAGAAATTAGGTTTAGAAATTAGGGGCGTGTGAACCTAATCAAAATGAGTATTCTCCCGCGTTTACAGTGGGGCAAAAAAGTATTTAGTCAGCCACCGATTGTCATCATTTTAAGTGGGGGAACTTGCACAGAGGTCAGTAATTTGCACCAGAGGTACACTTCAACTGTGAGAGACAGAATGTGAAAAAAAATTCCATGAATTCACATGGTAGGATTTGTAAAGAATTTATTCGTAAATCAGGGTGGAAAATAAGTATTTGGTCACCTCAAACATGGAAAATCTCTGGCTCTCACAGACCTGTAACGTCTCCTGTAAGACGCTTTTCTGTCCCCCACTCGTTACCTGTATGAATGGCACCTGTTTGAACCCATCATCTGTATAAAAGACACCTGTCCACAGCCTCAAACAGTCAGACTCCAAACTCCGCCATGGCCAAGACCAAAGAGCTCTCGAAGGACACCAGGAAAAGTATTGTAGACCTGCACCAGACTGGGAAGAGTGAATCTACAATAGGCAAGCAGCTTGGTGTGAAAAAATCAACTGTGGGAGCAATCATCAGAAAATGGAAGACATACAAGACCACTGATAATCTCCCACGATCTGGGGCTCCACGCAAGATCTCATCCCGTGGGGTCAAAATGATCATGAGAACGGTGAGCAAAGATCCCAGAACCACACGGGGGGACCTGGTGAATGACCTGCAGAGAGTTGGGACCAAAGTAACAAAGGTCACCATCAGTAACACACTACAACGGCAGGGAATCAAATCCCGCAGTGCCAGACGTGTTCTGCTGCTGAAGCCAGTGCATGTCCAGGCCCGTCTGAAGTTTGCCAGAGAGCACATGGATGACACAGCAGAGGATTGGGAGAATGTCATGTGGTCAGATGAAACCAAAGTAGAACTTTTTGGTATAAACTCAACTCGTCGTGTTTGGAGGACGAAGAATACTGAGTTGCATCCCAAGTAAACCATACCTACTGTGAAGCATGGAGGTGGAAGCATCATGCTATGGGGCTGTTTTTCTGCCAAGGGGACAGGACGACTGATCCGTGTTAAGGACAGAATGAATGGGGCCATGTATCGTGAGATTTTGAGCCAAAACCTCCTTCCATCAGTGAGAACTTTGAAGATGAAACGAGGCTGGGTCTTCCAACATGACAATGATCCAAAACACACCGCCCGGGCAACAAAGGAGTGGCTCCATAAGAAGCATTTGAAAGTCCTGGAGTGGCCTAGCCAGTCTCCAGACCTCAACCCCATAGAAAATCTGTGGCGGGAGTTGAAAGTCCGTGTTGCTCGGCGACAGCCCCAAAACATCACTGCTCTCGAGAAGATCTGCATGGAGGAATGGGCCAAAATACCAGCTACTGTGTGTGCAAACCTGGTACAGACCTATAGTAAATGTTTGACCTCTGTTATTGCCAACAAAGGTTATGTTACAAAGTATTGAGTTGTATTTTTGTTATTGACCAAATACTTATTTGCCACCCTGATTTACGAATAAATTCTTTACAAATCCTACCATGTGAATTCATGGATTTTTTTTTCACATTCTGTCTCTCACAGTTGAAGTGTACATCTGGTGCAAATTACTGACCTCTGTCATCATTTTAAGTGGGGGAACTTGCACAATCGGTGAATGACTAAATACTTTTTTGCCCCATTGTATTATATCCCCTACAAATGCTACCTTTATTGATCACTCAGAAAGTTTCTTGTGATATAGAAAAAGCCTTTTCAAAATTTATCTGGCGTGGCAAGAAACCTAGATTAAGGATTGGAACTCTACAACTGCCTATAGATAGGGGAGGCTTAGGCTTACCAAATTAAATTTTTTATAATTGGGCATGTCATAGCCGTGTCTTATGGGAGTGGCTACATGCTTATCGAAATTCTCACTCTCACCTAGACTCTTGGTCCACTTTACGTTATTCCCTTTGGAGCTTAGCTGTCTGTGACAAAAAAAACAATATTAAAAATGGGGATTAAGAATAACCCAATCATTTATAATACAATAAGGGTCTGGGGGGAAATGCGTAAAAGGTTGGGTAGAGAAGATTGTTTCTCAGTAAAGGAGTCAAGAATGAAGTGCAAAGATTTTGTTCCAGGAATGTCTTGTAGCATGTTCGAGAAGTGGCACAAAAAGGGATTAACCCTTTAAGACCTACCATAGAACCAAGTTCGCCAGAGCTTATATTATATTTTTACATGCTGTGGAGCCATTTTTGGGAGCATTTCAAGTTGCTATACATCAATACAACCATTATAGCCCAAACTTTAATAATATGTCTGCATTAGGTGCATAGTAATTACATAAATTGCAAAAAAGTGCAATAAACTACAAAAAAATTGAAAATCGTTTTTGTTTTTTTAACATATATTTCTAGTTAGAGAAATTTAAGAGGCTTATCCCTCAAAACTGTAAATACAAAAAAGTTACACAAACTAGTTTCCCACCACAGGAAATTTATTTTGAGTGTCTTCATAGTTTTATTTTTGAAATACACCAATTTTTATATACTGCAGGAAAAACGAAAATAAATATTATAGTGCAAATTTGCAAAATAACAGAATATGCATCAAAATAAACTATTTCCAGCAGTGCAATATGAGTCTTAAGCATCCCAGAAACGACACAGAAAGTCATAAAGTCAAACATAACTTTTTAAAACACATAACAAGTAAAACACAAGCTCATAAGGCCCCGATCGTAAAAAAACTACATTTCCGCAAAATGACGTCACTTCCGGTTTCGGGCAGGTCATGCGGTCATGTGATAGTTCGCGCTGATGGACGTAGGAAGTGTTACAAACAGCTGATGGATCGGCGAAGCGTGTTTCTGGAATATCATGTTTTTGTTGCTGCAAGTGATTTTTATGCAGTTTTTGCAAAGCTATATGTGGAAGGAAACTGTGACCTAGGACAAGCTGATGGCATAAGATGTAAGTACAACTCCTCCAGTTTCATATGCAAAAAAAATTATTGCGCTAGCTTACTTGGTTGCAGAGCTACCGGGATTTAAAAATAGTTACGCAAAACAGAGCGTACCCGCTCCGATCGGCTGTAAAGGGTTAAGGGTAATTGGCGATTTGTATCAAAACAACACACTGATTAACTTTGAGCAATTGCGGGTGTGTGTGTGGATGTGTTTTTTTTTTCTTTTTTCTGTTTAGTTGTTATGTTTTATGATATTCTTGATAACGAATAAAAATTGTATATCTAAAAATAAAAAAGAAATTAGGTTTAACTTTAGTGTATTAAAGTTAGAAAAATCAGTTAAAAGTTGTCAAATATTATTGCGCCGTATTTGATAGCTTGCTGCGAGACCTCACACCGTGCACATCTACTGCGGTTAGGTTGCCTGTTATCGGACCTGGAGTTAGCAACATCCCCAAAAACCCAAAGAGTAGAGTCCTGGCCCCTAGCCCTGCCAGTGTAGCAGAAATGATGACGGCAGCAGCAGCCTTTCTTCTCTGCGTGAGTAGCTTAATGTTGTTCGCGTGCAATTTACGTTAAGTAGGCTAACCACGTTATTACATTAATGCATGTAAGGTGAACTAGCAAACATCATCATAGTTACATGCGGCTGTCTTCTTTTTTGATGGCAGATACTCCCTTCACCCTGGCCAAAAAGGCTAAAATGACCAAAGAAAAAGTGGAAAACAGTTAAACATGAGAGGTTTTGGACAAAGTTTGTGTTTTTTACATTGTTTAAGCACTGCTTCCAGCCAAGAGTGATACCATATACAGTTGTGGTCAAAAGTTTACATACACTTGTAAAGAATATAATATAATGGCTCTACTGAGTGTCCCGTTATTTCTAAAACTCTGATTTTTCTCTGATAGAGTGATTGGAACAGATACTTCGTTGTCACAAAAAACATTCATGAAGTTTGGTTCTTTAATGACTTTATTATGGGTTAACAGTAAAAAGGTGATCACATTTTCTGGGTCAAAAATATACATACGGCAACATGAATTAGCAATTTTGGTGACTTAGAAAGTTGTCAGTGAACTGAGCTTCATAGCATGGCCTCTTAACTTCTTGTGAGTGATTATGAGTGATGACAGCTGGTGACTTCTCTTAGACCAGTTAAATAGGGCTCATTGGATACAAACGCCCACAAACACTACAATAGGAAAGTCAAAGGAGCTCAGCATGGATCTGAAAAAGTGAATTATTGACTTGAACAAGTCAGGAAAGTCACTTGGGGCCATTTCAAAGCAGCTGCATGTCCTAAGAGCAACAGTGCAAACAATTGTTTGTAAGTATAAAGTTCATGGCACTGTTTCGTCACTGCCAAGATGAGGAAGAAAACGCAAGCTATCACCTGCTGCTGAGAGAAAATTGGTCAGGAGGGTGAAGAGTCAACCAAGAATCACCAAAAAGCAGATCTGCCAAGAATTAGAAGCTGCTGGAACACAGGTGTCATTGTCCACAGTCAAACGTGTTTTGCATCTCCATGGACTGAGAGGCTGTCGTGCAAGAAAGAAGCCCTCGCTCCAAAAGCGGCACCTTAAGGCTCGACTGAAGTTTGCTGCTGATCACGTGGACAAAGATAAGACATTCTGGAGGAAAGTTCTGTGGTCAGATGAAACAAAAATCAAGCTTTTTGGCCACAATGTCCAGCAATATGTTTGGAGGAGAAAAGGTGAGGCCTTTAACCCCAAGAACACCATGCCTACAATCAAGCATGGTGGTGGGAGTATTATGCTGTGGGGCTGTTTTGCTGCCAATGGAACTGGTGCTTTACAGAGAGTAAATGGGATAATGAAGAAGGAGGATTACCTTCACATTCTTCAACATAACCTAAAATCATCAGCACGAAGGTTGGGTCTCGGGCACAGTTGGGTGTTCCAACAGGACAGTGACCCCAAACACACATCAAAAGTGGTAAAGGAATGGCTAAGTCAGGCTAGAATAAAGGTTTTAGAATGGCCTTCCCAAAGTCCTGACTTAAACCTCATTAAAAACATTAAAGATAATGCTGAAGAAACAAGTCCATGTCAGAAAGCCATCAAATTTAACTGAACTGCACCAATTCTGTCAAGAGGAGTGGTCAAAGATTCAAATAGAAGCTTGCCAGAAGCTTGTGGATGGCTACCAAAGGCACCTAATTGAAGTGAAAATGGCTAAGGGACATGTAACCAAATATTAGCACTGCTGTATGTATATTTCTGACCCAGCAGATGTGATCACTTTTTTCTGTTAACCCATAATAAAGTCATTAAAGAACCTAACTTCATGAATGTTTTTTGTGACAACGAAGTATCTGTTCCAATCACTCTATCAGAGAAAAATCAGAGAGTTTTAGAAATAACGGGACACTCGGTAGAGCCATTGTATTATATTCTTTACAAGTGTATGTAAACTTTTGACCACAACTGTATGCCCCATAGCTGCAGAAAAGGCTAACATTGTTATCTTTTTACAAAAAAGCAGCTGAACATGAGAGGTTTTTGGACCAATTTTGTGTTCTCCATTCTTTAAGCACCAGTTCGAGCACTGTTTAAGTACCGGCACGGATTCAAAAGTACCGGTTTGGCACCAGTATCGGATAAAACCTAAACGAAACCCATCCCTAATCAGGGCCTTATGAGCTTATACTTGTGTTTTTAAAAGTTATCTTTGACTTTATGACTTTCTGTGTCGTTTCTGGGATGCTTAGAACTCATATTGCACTGCTGGAAATAGTTTATTTTGATGCATATGCTGTTTTTTTGCAAATTTGCATTATAATATTTATTTTCGTTTTCCTGCAGTATATAAAAATTGGTGTATTTCAAAAATAAAACTATGAAGACACTTAAAATAAATGTCCTGTGGTGGGAAACTATTTTGTGCAACTTTTTTGTATTTACAGTTTTGAGGGATAAGCCTCTTAAATTTCACTAACTAGAAATATATGTTTAAAAAAACGATTTTACATTTTTTTGTAGTTTATTGCACTTTTTTGCAATTTATGTAATTACTATGCACTTAATTCAGACATATTATTAAAAGTTGGCCTATAATGGTTTTATTGATGTATAGCAACTTGAAATGCTCCCAAAAATGGCACTACAGCATGTAAAAATATAATATAAGCTCTGGTGGACTTGGTTCTATGGTAGGTCTTAAAGGGTTAATATGCTGCTGCGAATATACCCCAGAAGAAGCGTATAGTATAGCTTTTATTTTGGAAAGAGCCATTTCTCTGTAAAAAAAACCCCTCTATTTTCCAAAGATGAGTGATTTCTCGATCAGATCAAAAACTGTACTTTAGAGTTCAAATATATATTTAGAATTTTAATAAATGACAAATTAAAAAGGCATCAACATTTTTTTTTGTATCGAAAAAATATCAAACCGTGACACTAAAGTGTCGAACCGAACCGTGAATTTTGTGTATCGTTGCACCCCTAATACATACACATATACACACATACAATATATATGCAAAATCAGCTTTTGTATATCGGCTTTATTTACGCTGGAAGTACATGAAATACACATGCATCTGGAGATCATCCTATGAAGTCCTATTCTAAAGGCTGATTTCCCTCCCCCAGGCTTGTATCTGTGCCTTCCTGGGGGTGGGGGTTGGTTGTTCTCTTGCCCTGCAGCCCATCCTTTTGTTCATATTCCAAGACCATTTTTCTGTATGTATTCTTACCCCCTAGCAACCGCCATTTTATAATGTTGCAAGCAATCACAAACTCTACAGTCCAATGTATACCAAGCAATCTATTATTCTCAACAGAAACTGAACCCACATTAAAGTTAGCTCGGTGCTTACCTTCAGATGAGCCCACAAACCGAGAGCAACTTCGTGATGAAGCTGGAAGTCTTTCCAAACAGGAAACAGATCAGGGAGCAGAGACCCACGTGGTTCGGATCCAGGAGACAAGGGTGTGCAGATCGATGCAGATATCGATCTAAACGTTGGTAGTGGTATATTTTCCTGTAAGTTTACTACTTTACTCCCGTTTCATGAAAACGCAGCTCTCTCTGCTCGACTCCTCTCCTGCACACACACTTTCTCCGCCCCTTTTTCCTGGCTCCGTGGTGATTTGGTACTGTGCGGTCACGTGACTCAGCTGCGCAACGTAACCACGTGGGGTTTTATTTCAAAATTAGTGCCCATCTCCTTTTCCTAAACTCTTTTCCTTGGCCTCCATCAAAACGTCATCGTGGGAAGTAGAATTACCAAGTACTCAGGGAAAGAGAGGAGCGGTGCTGAGAACTGGAACAGGCTGTATCCTAATTCAGGTTCTGAATAACGGTTCACAAGGGCCGCGTACTCAAAGACCGCTAAGGCCGGAAGTGCGAGGCTTATAGGCTTGTGAAATGGGATGGTCTAGCCTCCGTCGCGCTGCCCAGGTTGCCTAGCAACCATGATACTAACCGCTGGAAACGTTTCATACAGGTTTATTTGACAGAAATGGCGAAGAACATATTTTGTACATTTGTTTGTGTGTTTCTACACGAGCTTTGTGTGATTTAATAAGTATCTGAGGCTGAGACCACAGGACTGTAAAACATGATTGTTGGGCTTCATTTCTGTACTGAACAGTCATTTAAGATCAGCTAGTAAATAACAATTAGCTAATGTTGTTTATGAGACTAAAGTCAGTGTAAATATGATATGGCCAATATTATAGTTATTATATTAATCATTATTAGTTATTACAGCAGTGAGTTTGAACTCTCAAATCAAATCACTTTTATTGTCACATCACATGTGCAGGTACACTGCTGAGTACATGTGAGTGAACTCTGTGTCAAATACTGAGCTTCAGTAAAGATTCAAGTTGCAGTTATTTATATTTCCCATCACCTTAAATCCTCATTCAAAGAAAAGTATCTTTTACATATACATGTATTATATATAAGAGACAAATATTGTTCATTTAATTTGTTGGCATTACTAAATTTGGCTCAATGCTTAGTCCTAAAGTGTATATTTATTTTCTTACTCTTCTTATATACATTGTTTGTTCACTCGCACTGCTGTAACTGGAGCCTCGTCGTCTCGTCTCTCTATATTCTGTACTGTATGTAGCAGAGATGACAATAAAGTTTACTTTGACTTCAGCAGCAAGCAGGCGCACCGAGGGCTCTCGCGCTCACTTTTTGCTGGTAGAATGTCAAAAATACATCGGTGCAAATTATAAGTCTGTATTATAATGTCTGGTGTTTTCGTGTTTGGTGGTTTATTTTCAGTTTTTTTTTTTTTTTAATCTTGCGAGTTGGTTAATAGATGCCGCTTCAGCCCAACACACATCAAACGTGTGACGCATGGTCAGGCTCCCTCTGTTTCGCTTATTGGTGCGCAGGGTACCCCCCTCACTTCGAGAGTTGACGTGCAGGGTCCTCTTATTGAATACTATAGAGCTCTCTAAACGTTGTTTATTGACGAAACGAGATTTCCGCGGAAGAGCCTGTTATCTGTATATTTATGCATTTCCAAAATCGCATTGTAGTGACTGAACACAATGAATTATAAATGGAAACAACAACCTGAAAAACAGCAGATAAGTTAAATACATTTGTATCGCTTACTGCATTTATGGAAGGAGTGGTGTATGCTGGGTAATGGCACAGCTAGCACCTGGCTGACTTTATTCACCAGCTTCGGATGTTATCAGTCCATACAATGGACGTTATTAGCACAAATCAGTCCCAGAGATATGGGCCATCTCCACCTGCTAGATTGTTCCGGGGCTGTTATCATCCATCCAGATGGAGGATCACTAACAGTTCAGTTCAGTTCATTTTTATTTCAAACATGTGTATTCACAATCATTACAAAATATAATTCTATACTTTTGTTCGAAAGGGAGTAGGCAGACGTTATTAGTCCCTACCCCTCAAATTTTACCTCTCATTGATTTAATTTTCTTTTAGCCTTAAATTAAACAAACAACATATAAAGTAAAAGTAAAGCAAAGACAAAACAAACAAAGAAAACAAATAAACAAGCCCCACCACAATATAGCTACTTTCATATAAATAAGGACTGAGTTGGAATGAAAGCAACAACAGAGTTAGCTAACTATGCTCCCGATTTGTTTCCTCTCCTCCCAATAAATAAATCTCACATAAACGTGCACTCAGTTCAACATAAAGACTGGAGAAATGACCCGCAACAAATGATATATAAACAACAAAAATAATCGGGTCAGACTGTATTACTTTAACAGCCTGCGATATGAATTTTCCTCCCCACGACATTTGCGCATTCCTTACCTCGCAGGAATCCTCCATTATTCTGAGAATTACCCAGAATCCCTTGCCCTTTGTGAATGTTGCAGGGTGACTTTTTCAACAGTAGGTGGCGCCAATGTCCCATTTAACGGGATTTAACTTCAACTCTATTTAACTATGTTACACCAACAGCACCTTTTTAAGAAAAATCAAACATATTATCCTTGAAGATCATTTTAGAGTTTTTAATGAGCTGCAGGATCCTTCTTCAGTGTGGGTGGAGAACAGCCAAGTCGCCTCCTGTGATAAACCTCCACATGTACCATTGAAAACAGTTAAATTACTTTGAATCTGAAATCATGGCTCAAACTACTTTTTCTGAGACCATTTCTTTATTTTTCACACCAAACTGTTTAATAAGATAAACTCTACACAGACTTCATCAAATATAACTAACACTTTAACAGTATCAGGATTTCGTAATACAAACTTCAAATCAACAAGAAAATAGCAGCAAACATGTGGATCAAAATTCATTAAAAAACAACATGTGGACTTCAAGGACTAAATACACTAAAGTGAAAGGAGGAGCAAAAATAGAGGTTTAACAGAATTTGAATTAAGTAAAAGTAGTCACCTGTGATCTTTACAATGGTCCAGATGTGTGCTGCTGTTTTTAACTTTCAACATTTCTTTGCTGCCACTGTGAATACGAATGTGGTCTTTGCCTAATTAAATAAAGGTTACACTGACTCACTGCTTCATCTTCTGGTACAAACTGGTATTACATGGAAGTACAGCCCAAAACCAGTTTAGCTTGAGTTTCTTTTTTCTGGACATAAAGTCACAGCAGGTGTTGTTTCAAAGCTGGTGGACAGATTTGGTTCATTTTGGAAGTTTTAAGAGCAACTGCTGTGAAAACATTTGTAGTTTTGGGAGAAAATGATTTAAGAGAAGATTTTACCACAGCAAAAGATTAAATATGAATGAAGAATTGAAATTAAATGGTAAATGGCCTGTATTTATATAGCGCTTTACTAGTCCCTAAGGACCCCAAAGCGCTTTACATATCCAGTCATCCACCCATTCACACACACATTCACACACTGGTGATGGCAAGCTACATTGTAGCCACAGCCACCCTGGGGCGCACTGACAGAGGCGAGGCTGCCGGACACTGGCGCCACCGGGCCCTCTGACCACCACCAGTAGGCAACGGGTGAAGTGTCTTGCCCAAGGACACAACGACCGAGACTGTCCAAACCGGGGCTAGAACCGGCAACCTTCCGATTACAAGGCGAACTCCCAACTCCCAACTGTTAAGCCACGATCGCCCAAATTAAACTTAGGTAACACATAAAATGAATACAACTACTAAACACTACTGTGTCCTAAGGAAACAAAGATTAAAATGTAACAGGGATAACATTTTAGAGAATTAAAATCCCTCAAAGGAAAAAAAATAAACTTGATATACATATCTATACATGCAGCTTCCTAAATGTGTGTTTTTAAGTTTCCAGCCTCGGTAAAAGACTTTCCACACAAGTCACAGCTGTAAGGTTTAACTCCACTGTGGATGACTTGGTGTTTTTTTAAGCTTCCAGCCTGGGTAAAAGACTTTCCACACAATTTACAGCTGTAAGGTTTAACTCCACTGTGGATGAGTTGGTGTTTTTTTAAGTGTCCAGCCTCAGTGAAAGACTTTCCACACAATTTACAGCTGTATGGTTTAACTCCACTGTGGATAAGTTGGTGTGTTTTTAAGTTTCCAGCCTGGGTAAAAGACTTTCCACACACTTCACAGCTGTAAGGTTTAAATCCACTGTGGATGAGTTGGTGTTTTTTTAAGCCACCAGCCTCGGTGAAAGACTTTCCACACAATTTACAGCTGTATGGTTTAACTCCACTGTGGATGAGTTGGTGTGTTTTTAAGTTTCCAGCCTGGGTAAAAGACTTTCCACACACTTCACAGCTGTAAGGTTTAACTCCACTGTGGATGAGTTGGTGTGTTTTTAAGCCTCCAGCCTCAGCAAAAGACTTTCCACACAATTTACAGCTGTAAGGTTTAACTCCACTGTGGATGAGTTGGTGTTTTTTTAAGCCTCCTCTCTCGGTAAAAGACTTTCCACACTCTTCACAGCTGTAAGGTTTAACTCCACTGTGGATGAGTTGGTGTGTTTTTAAGTTTCCAGCCCGGGTAAAAGACTTCACACACATCTCACAGCTGTAAGGTTTAAATCCACTGTGGATGACTTGGTGTGTTTTTAAGTTTCCAGCCTCGGTAAAAGACTTTCCACACAAGTCACAGCTGTAAGGTTTAACTCCACTGTGGATGACTTGGTGTTTTTTTAAGCTTCCAGCCTGGGTAAAAGACTTTCCACACAATTTACAGCTGTAAAGTTTAACTCCACTGTGGATGAGTTGGTGTTTTTTTAAGTGTCCAGCCTCGGTAAAAGACTTTCCACACAATTTACAGCTGTAAGGTTTAACTCCACTATGGATGAGTTGGTGTTTTTTTAAGCCTCCACTCTCGGTAAAGGACTTTCCACACAATTTACAGCTGTAAAGTTTAAATCCACTGTGGATGAGTTGGTGTGTTTTTAAGTTTCCAGCCTGGGTAAAAGACTTTCCACACAAGTCACAGCTGTAAGGTTTAACTCCACTGTGGATGAGTTGGTGTGTTTTTAGGCTTTGAGCCAGGGTAAAAGACTTCCCACACTCATCACAGCTGTACGCTTTAACTCCACTGTGGATGAGTTGGTGAGTTTTTAAGTGTCCAGTCTGGGTAAAAGCCTTCCCACACTCGTCACAGCTGTATGTTTTCTCTCCCTTTCTTCTGTGAGGTTTGTCGGCCTCCTGAGAGCGCTGACTTCTTGCTCCATGTTGGTCCTGCAGTGACAGAGATACAAACAGCGACAGTGAGTGAAATGCAGTCGTGGACCAAACTGAAACTCCCTCCGTTGGTGGAATCAAACATATCAACAAACACATTGTTGGTGTGTTACCATCACCTTCTGGTGATAGTATCACATTACAATGATGTGCTACAATAGGAGTTGTAATGAAAATTACATTATTGAACAAATATTGATCAGTGGAGAAAATCTTTTATGCATAAGAAATTGCAAGTTCAACTGATGATATTGTTATTTCAATGTGTGCTTACAAAATATAATCTTTGTATTTTCTTGTAACTTCTGTGGTTTTTGATTTTGAATGTAGATTCTGTATATATGGTTGAGCCCAGGACGCAAAAGATAAAGCTGCTGTTAACAGGTTTTTAAAAACCAACCAGCTGTACACACAGTTTCAATAACAGTGTAACAGTGATACTTTTCTCACCTTTTGTGTTGAAGTCATTTTTTCCTCTATAGTGGCTGAGCTGAGTCCAAATGGCTGAAATTCTTCATCTGTTGCACCACCAGACTCTTCCCCTGTTATTCAGCTGGGACACACACACACACACATATATATATATATATATATATATATATATATATATATATATATATATATATATATATATATATATATATATATATATATATATATATATATATATATATATATATATATATATGTGTGTGTGTGTGTGTATATATATATATATGTGTGTGTGTGTATATATATATATATATATATATATATATATATATATATATATACACACACACATACATACATACATACACACACACACACACACACACATATATATATATACATACACACACACACACACATATATTATATATATATATATATATATATATATATATATATATATATATATATATATATATATATATATATATATATATATATATATATACACACACACACACATATATATATACACACACACATACATACATATATATATATTAGGGGTGCAACGATACACAAAATTCACGGTTCGATATTTTTTCGATACAAAAAATGTTCATGCCTTTTTTAATTTGTAATTTATTAAGATTATAAATATTTATTTTAACTCAAAAATACAGTTTTTAAATGAAATGTTGCTGAAAGAACAAAATAATAAAAGAATAAAAGAGTTTGGAAACGAGTTTATTTCAGAGAAATGTCCTTTTCCAAAATAAAAGCTATGCTATACCCTTCTTCTGGGGTAAATTCTCAGGAGCATATTGAACATATCAGGTCCCCATAAAATGAACCACTCTCAGATGGACCTCACCTCACACTCATCTTCTGGAGTGCTAGCACTTAGCTGCATATACAACAAAAACAACTTAAATAAAAATGTATTGCACAGAAAGGCCTTCCTAAATATTTTTTAAACATTTGAAATGTTCTAAAAACAAGGTATCAACCACATACAGTTCTGCATTGTTTGGGAATCCCTGACGGTATTTTCTATTCTTGGCAGAATATAAAACAAACACACCCAATCCCTGGCATGAAAATTTTTTTAAGAACCATGTTCTATAGTGTACAGAAAACACATGAAAACTTAAATCTGGTAAAGCTATACTTCACATATTTTCTGTTGTGCAGACTTGGCACCATGTAAAACAAACAAACAAAAAAAAACCCCACCATGTAAAGAATAAAAAATAAATACAAATAAAAGCTATTCTATACCCTTCTTCTGGGGTGTATTCTCAGCAGCATATATAACAAATCAGGTACCCATAAAATGAATCACTCTTTAATGGACCTCCCCTAACACTCATCTTCTGGAGTGCTAGCATTTAGCTGCATATACAGCATAAACAACTTAAATAAACGGTCCTGTTAAATACAAACCAAAACATAGTTTACTCAATTTCCATGTTCTTCTTCAGAAAAATTAGGATGTCCACATGTTCTGCTGACAGTACAGATCTGCTTGCTGTGACAATGTCACCTGCTGTGGAAAACACCCTCTCACTTGGGACAGAGGTTCCAGGTACAACCAAGTAAC